>NC_060071.1:92823105-93126135 GCF_922984935.1 Meles meles | reverse complement strand
GTAATGTACAGCTTGAAGCAAAAATAATAACAGTGAACCAGTAGCTTGTAATTTATGTAAAAAAAAAAAATGTATAGGGGTGCCTGGGTGGCTCAGACAGTTAAGTGTCTGCCTTTGGCTCGGGTCATGATCTCAGGGTCCTAGGATCCAGCCATGCATAGTGCTCTCCATTCAGTGATGACTCTGCTTCTCCCTTTTCCTCTCTGACATCTCTCACTTTTGCTCTCTCTCAAAATAAATAAAATCTTAAAAAAAAAGAAAGAAAGAAAAGCGTATAGTAGCAAAAGTGTAAATATAAGGAGGAAAATAGGATACTGTTGTAACTTTCTTACAGTATACAAAAACATATTATATTATCTCAAATTAGACTACAGTAAGTTAACTCTAGAACTCTCCCCCCAAAAAGAGTTGTTAAATAATGGAGAAAAAAAACAACACTAAATAATATTGATCAAAAAGAAGGCAGGATCCAATCACATCAATAATTACGTTAAGTGTAAATAAACTAAAATCCCCAAAACTGACAGTGATTGGCAGATGATAAAAAGCAAAACCCAACTAAATGCAACATACAAATAACTCACATTAATTTTGAAGTCAAAGAAAGAAAAAAGTTATTAATTTTTAACTTACTGTAGTCTACTAAATTACACCAGTCTTATCAACAGTAAAGCAAAATTTTCCTTTCTCAGGTCCCCCTTTTGTCCAACAGCACACAAATTCAGCTGTTCAGTCATAGCATAGATAAAATAATTAAAATCCTGCATTCATGAGAAAACTTTAAAGCCATGATCAAGGATTTTTCTAATGCATGGCCTGCATTCCTGTTACCTAATCAAGAATGATGGAACCCAGAAACCAGATCCCATGCCTAAAGGCCCTTTTAAACATCTTCAAATGGATTTAATTACCCCCCACTAATAGAAGAGAAATATATTTGATGATTATACCTCTATTTTCAGATTTGACCAAAGCTTGGTGCATGCATGTGCAATACACACACACACACACAACACACACACACGTAATTCACTTTGGGTTTTAGGTCTGAGATATCCCTCATTGTCTATCTAGTAATGGAGAAACTTATTCCCCTAAAATTTTTATTAGGAGATTTATAAAATGCTATTCATTACTCAGAATCTCTATTGTCCATATTATTCTGACTTCAGGTAAGATGAAAAGGACAACTAAAACTTTCAAACTCAAGTTAGCTGAGCTTATATACAAAAGGTCCTGGATCTTTATTAATGTTCCCACTGTTCAAACTGAGTTCTTACTCCCAGGGGAGTATTTTGTACTCTATATTCAGAAAAACTGAGCAGTGCCATTTTTTTTTTTTTTTAAATCTCTGCCAACAGGTCAAAAATATTTTCCTTAACAGTGAGATTGAATTTTCACTTATTTACTGACATTTGTATTTCATCCTTTTTGAATAGCTTATTTGTGACCTCTGCCAATTTTGCTAATGGTGAACTGACTTCCAGAGATTAACATATAAATATTATAACTTTCTTCAAAGGCATTTCAACAAATTCAACTATTTCTGCCAAGATATAGTAAAATCTCGAACTGCAAAAGAAATTGTTCAAAATGGATACAATAACATTTCAGACATCAAAGTGAATTCATTTACAAGCATTGGGATGTTTCTGCCCAATTATTTCCAACCAGAGGTACCATAAAAATCATTAATAAACAATTATAAAATACATTGTTGGATTTCATTTTCCTCTCAAATATGTTGAAACACAACACAGTTATTCCTAGAAGCATAGAAAAGAAACGTATTCTTACCTATGCCTTTCTTCTCCCTAACTATTCATAGCATTGAGTGCAACGAATATGAGTTAGTTAAATTTTTATTTTTCACTTCACCTCAAAATCTGGATCTGCCCTTTATCCTTTTCCCTCCAGACTTTAGGAGAAGTGGATGTCCTCTCTCAGACCACTCTGACATCCCCACCCCAAAACATCCTCTGTCTAGACACGCATTCCTCCTTTTGGATTTGCTCATAAGTTCTTCCTTCTTGGTGTTCAATACTCCCTTTTTATTCAGTTCTTGGGTCTCATCTCCCAATATTCTTACATTCCATTACTCCCAAAATACTGACACCCCCACACACAAATTCCTATCCAATCCCTTTCATTTTCCTCAACACAAAACTCACTGTAACAAACCCTGCATTTATATCTACAGCTTCTATTTTTAATTTTCTCTTCTACCCATGAGGTTGAGTTCTGATCCTACTTATCTAAAAGTGTTATCTCATCTCTACAGCATGAAATATTTCCCACGCTACCCACCCTTCCTATTTTTCTTCTCTTCTCCAAAACATGGTTGTCTTTCTGCAAAGCTGGTTACTATTTTGAAGATCCTTGTCTGGGCTCATTCTTCTGCTCTGCTCATTCTTGACCAAATCTTAATGATCAGATCTCTCTACTCTTTTACCAGTTTATTTCTTTTAAAAATACCAAGTTCTATTACTTAGATGCAAGCCCTATATGAGAGTTCCTTCATTTTGTATTTGTAGCGCTATCTTTCCCCTGAGTTCTTAGCTTCTAGTTATACAGAAGCCTACCCAGTCCATGACTGTCAGAGCTACATTCCTTCTGCATATAGAACTCAGACTCTCTGCAGAGTATTCAAAATTATTTTCAGTAGAGGTATCTACATGCTTCATTAAATATGATCTCTCATCCTTCTCTATACAGTTATTCCCACAAGATACCTAGTGATCTTCTAACTTTTTTGGCTTTGTTCAAGGTCTTTTAAAGTTTTCCATAACGCCTCTCTGAAAGACGAACATGATGAACTTTTATTGCTCTAAATTTCTGGAAATGTTCTTTTGCATAGTACAAACACAATCGATTTTTAAGGAAGTTGAATCTTAATACTGAAAATGTTCCTAAATAATCTTTCATGTCATGGATGGCCTTGAAATTTATAATTAAGTAATCATCTGGAGCAATGAAAGAAGTCTAAAATTTAATCATTATTATAAAATCTATAATATCAGTGTGATTCTAGAAATAAGAAAATCAAGATTACAACAAATGCAAATGTCCACACAGTTAGCCAGAAAATGCATTTACATATTTTAAGAGTCAAAGAAGCAAACAACCAAAGCACAAGAGCAATTTATGAATCTATGGGTAAAGAAAAAATTACATGATTAATTTGCAAGTTGAATGCAAATATGTAACCACTCCCAAATGGCAGTTATAGAGCAACTTTGATAAGAATTCTGTATTATCTCCAGAAAATTGAGAGGCTATCCCAAATTATATGGGAGGTATTCCTCAAATTGATTGAAATAACATATATTTGTATAGCAGTTAAGCATCCAAAGGAAGATTTATAATTAAGCATAAAAATGTTTATAAAATCAAAGCAATGATATTTATACTTTCAGTTAACATGAATATTTATTTTGTATATTTATAATATTTAAGAGAATATTGATTAGAATAAAACTTCAATATAACCCACTTAAAATATATAATTAAATTATTACTTTAAACTTGATTTTAAGTTAAAATTAAACAATCTTAACTACTAGACTATTCAATAAATTTTACTATAAGTTTCATATATTAGACTTTTAAGATTTAGTGCTTTAAGAGAGATTGTCAATCAGAAAATTGAAATATTTAAGAGAAATTCCAGATGCTATATTTACACATGATAAATTATTTAAAGTTCTAAAGAACTTAATATTAAGTTTTGTGATGGGACCAAATATTATTCAGCTACTTTTGGCAATGATTACCAGAATATGTTGCATTTTAGAAATAGAACAAACATTTTGTCTAAGCTTAAAGCTTAAGAATTAGTTTTGTTTAGAACTTCAAAAAATTTAAGATTTCTTAAACTGAAATTAATTTCTACTTAGTAATTTTTACACGCAAAACCAATTTCAAAGACACATACACACATAGCCTCAAATTAATACTTCATTAATGATATGGAAACACAGGTCACTAAATATGAAAAGATTTACTTGAGGTCACTAAAGTGTCAGAGTCATAAGCAGAACTTAGACCTCAGGAAGTTGAGGTTAGTATACAGTAAAGTGACAAATTTCCAAAAAGTCTAAGTAACATGCAGAACAATTTCAGTGAGCTATGTCATTAATCAGAATATCATCTCTAAGAGAGGTTATAGAATGAGGAATTGAAATTATATGATTTCACAAACCTAACTCTCTATACAAACACCTCCTAAATTTCCATGTATTACAACTTTTCTTGGCTTGTTTCAAATAGAGTAACTCATGCTTGAGGAAAAGCAATTTTAAGAATGTTTTTTCATTCAAATTGTTAGAAGAGATCAAAGAGTTTTTGAATCTGCAGTTTCTGTTTTGAAGATTCCTCGGTCTCTGTTTCTTGATAAAATTTAACAGGAAAGTCAAGGAGGTAGACTATTAGGAATTAAAAAACTCATTGATATTAATAGAACGGAGAGCTAAAATCTTTTTCACCTATATCAGTGCACATGGGGCCAAAGTACTACCTCTGAATGAATAATAACAAAAGGATGTTCTGGCTAGAGTACTAGATATATTTTGGGGTTTTTGTCTTTGTATCAAGTATACAAACCTCAAGTCTTTTAGAAATGAAGTATTATCAATGAATGCACAAAATAAATGAATTTGAACAAGTGTATACAATGGGCCTGGGCACTATAAGCAGACTTAAAAAGCTCATAAACATGCGGCTCAAAAAAATTTGTTTACATTTTTCTCTAAGATCATGTCATGTGAGCCTCAACATCTGATTACAGAATGGTTGCAATTACTCTCCCAGCTAGTACTGTCAAAACATTTGTCATGTCTTCCATAGAACAGAATAAACCAGAGATACTGACTACTTTAATAAACCCTATTTTATGTCATTTTGATTGATCTGACCAAATACTAATGGGAATGGTTCTTGACATTTTTCTGTTCCTGCTTGTTAAAACAGAGCAGTCCCAGCACTACCCAGAGGCAACTCTACATTGAAAAACTGAGGAACATGATCTACAAAGGCATTAGAGCATACTATAATTCTAAACAGAAATGGTAGGTTATTTCAAACCATCATATATATTGTATTGCATGTATAAATAACCAGCTGTCTCTATGATTATGAGCAAGAATCACCTTTTCTGTTTCTTTTTTAGAAATTTATTTTGTTGTCAGTATAGAAACCATCCAGATCTGACAGTTTTTACATTAGGTAGTTGTGCTCTCTCAATTTTTATCCAATTTATGTCTAGTGGCTTAGAAATTAAACAGTTGTAAGGTATGGAGTTATTTACTTGAAACTGTACTTCTAGAGTATCTGTGTTTTAACAGATGCTCTTTTTTAAATGTCATTTTTTACAAAGGATATACTATAATTTCTGTATGTTTTATTAATAGTGGATTTCTTTACATTTGTATTGTGTAATTATTTTTTAAATTGACTTAATATGGCTCAGATATTGACAACAGGGCCAGGTATTGAGTATAAGTACATTTTTGGCTTATTCAAATAAGAGAAACATGAACTAATACATTAAAACCTGACTCTGATTAATTCTCCTCAAAGAAAGTACATGACTAGAACCAAACCACCAAATGTGTACAATATTAAGTCTCAAATAATTCTCCCCCAAATCTCTCTACCAACTTTTTAATTAGGTAGAAGGGCATGGACATATTTACGTATTTATTCTTCATGTCCTTAGATATCCACATCATCGCATATAACAGATCCTCATACCACGATCCCACACCCACCCATGATTTAAAAAGAGATGTACTGGGGCGCCTGTGTGGCTCAGTCTTTAAATGTCTACCTTTGGCTCAGGTCATGATCCCAGGATCCTGGGACCCAGCCCTCCATCTGGCTTCCTGCTCAGTGGGAAGGCTGCTTCTCCCTCTCTCACTCCCCCTGCTTGTTCCCCTCTCTCGCAGTCTCTCTCTCTCTCTCTCTATCACATAAATAAATAAATAAATAAAATCTTTAAAAAAAAAAGATATACTGACTTCTTTTCTTGAAAGTTCAAAAATACAATTTAGGAATGTTTATAATATATTCTATCTTCTATTTTCTCAGTTCTGAATGTTTTTGCTAAAATGTACACCATTTTCTGTGTTTTGTTCAAGGGCAACTCAATACCACTGTAAATTAGAACTATTAAAAACATTACAATAAAGACTTGGGTTTTAAAGGGAAAAATTTTTTTTCCCAAAACCAGAGGCATCACTTGAATAAATTATTTAATATATACTGAAACAGCATATTGCTTCTTCACAATAAATGGTCTGCACGACAGAAGCATTTCACCTGAAGGGAAGCAAAAATGTCTGCAAGTACTTGAAGAGTAATTTCAAGGGGCCTCTGTTGCTATTTCCTAGACAGATAAAGCTCAGAGTTGAAAGAAAACGGTCTAACCTATAACATAGATTTTTTAAATGCTAGATGCAAAGATAAAAGATATACACCTGACATAAAGGTGACTAAATGATGAAATTGTTACTGAAAAAAATCATAACATTTCCATTCTAGAGCTCTTAAAGGGAAAACAGCCACCTGTTTTGGAAATTGAAGGTAAAATTCTCTTTATTTGCATAAAGATGAATTGGATGACAGTTTGTCAGGGTGGTTGGTCTTCTGCAGCAAAGAAATGGGGTACAGAAAAAAAATTACAGGACTCAACAAAACTTACAAAGCATGCTGAGCTGGCAGTCCCTGAGCACCCTGTCAAGATCACAGAAGCCTATGTGAAGATCAGAGAACACTGACTGGGTCTTAGTCTGGAAGCTCAAGTTCACCATGAAGTGGATTGGCCTTTTCTTCAAGAAAAAGGATATTAGTAGCACACCCCCCACACACACACTTTTTTCCCTTCTGCTTTAGTCCCTGAAAGAACTCTGTGGTTTTGGGACTTTTAGGAACTGTGATGTGCAGTCAAGGAGCTAAGAATAAAAGGGAAGGCTACCTCACCCTCAGCAAGCATGCCCTTGTGCTCCTGTATGCACACGGTGGCCAGCAGAAGAGGGCCCCTCACTGCGGGTCAGGAACATGGTGGCCTATGGGCCTTCTGAGAGATCTTATCTAGTGTGAATCCTGGCTAGAATTTATTTTAATTTAATTTGACTTTAATTTAATTTGAAGCAAAAAAAAGAAAGAATGCTAATTAATCTGTGGGGATATATGGGAATGGTGTGAGACACAGAACATTTTTATTTCAGTTGAAGTTGATACCGTCAAAAAGGAGAGACCTCAGATATTATACATGACCAAATGCAATGAACATAGTTTTCACCTACACGCATTCCTTACTATACGTGTGACAAATTTTTTTTACTTCAATAATTTAGATGACCTCTACTTGGTTACTCATTCATAGTTGTTCACAGCAACTATGTAAGCTTCTGAGAAAACGAACCAGTATCTAGATGGTTGTGTGAGTTAAAAAAAAATTTTGTCAAGTTGCCAGGGTGTAGGGGGTCGGGAGAGGGTGGTGGGATTATGGACATTGGGGAAGGTATGTGCTATGGTGAGTGCTATGAAGTGTAAACCAGGAGATTCACAGACCTGTACCCCTGGGGCTAATAATATATTACGTGTTAATAAAAAAATTAAAAAAATATTGCCAATAAGATGGCAAGTCTATCGTATATTTAGGTTTTCATTTCAGATGAAATTGTTCCTTGTATCATTCCACTGATAGTTACGATAATTTGAAAGGCAGACATTTCCCTGTGACTATAATATCTCATAGGACCTGCTCAGGGCTAATCTACTTATTGTGCAAGGAATGCTTACACTCAGTGAACGCCAAGTGCTGTCATTCACTTTGGGGGACATCCACCAGGACTTTCTTCAACAAAATGAGAGATAGATTACTCTAGCATCTTTCAGGTGAGTGGACACCCTTCTACCTGTCTACTAGAATTCTGTTTGCTTGTCTATTTGACAATTTAGATATGCATCTAGAATACATTTGGCATTGGCTAGGAGTCAAATCTAACCTGTGGGTGACTGCACATTAAGAAAGATAGAAAATGACTGGTAAAATGATCAATTTAAAACATTTGAAAATTTACACTATTTCCAAGATATCTACCGGGCTTAAGCATTCCTGACAGTAATCACAATTCAAACAACTTGCATTGAAAATCTTTTTAATTACCCAGAAAAAAGTTAAAACATTACAAATATCAATCTAAATATGCTTTTCATGCAGAGCTGCAAGAATTTTTAGGTCTCTCCTCTCCTCCTGCCATCATAAAGTTGCCAATTTAACAGTTGGTAACTTTTGAATGTAATGCTGAATCTCAATTTGTGTCTGCCTGCAATCAGAGTGTACCACAGGGTAGCCTGATAAAAAATCCTTTGGTGGCTCATATTCTTTCCTTTCTAACTCTTACTACGTTGTTTGCTACTAATAGTCTTGGTTTCTTCGTCTATTTTTCTCTGAATTATGCTTGTATCTCATTAAGAAGCAGCTGGGAGCCTGTGACTAACAAAATGGACTATTATACCAGCAGAACAAAGCCATGTCTCTCAAAAATACTCATTTTAACTCTAGAATATGGCTAAATGCTACAGACATTCAGACCTTACATAAGGTTTAATATAGACTGAAGAGTTTACCTAAATCTGTTTTCCTTAATGAAGTGTATCACTGATATCAAACTGAAAACCAACTGTAAATTCTACTTACAGCTTTTTTAGCTTCTCAACAAATACTTCCTTTTCAAGAAGCACAGACTTAGCTCTAAGCCAAGAGAAACAATAAGCAAAAGCATACGTGTAAAATGAAGAGGATTAGGAATAATATCTGAGGAAACAAAAATATATTCACTAGAGAGGTTCAACAGGAGAGACTGATGTTAAGTTGTTGATGATAATGACACCCTAAGCTCTTCCCATTCTATGTACAGTTAATGAGACCAAAGGAGTATGATAGGCTATAAACACCGAGAAGAGCTAAAGCCCCCTTTTCTTTTTCTAAGAAATATCATGGTCAGTCAAAGGATGGTGAGAATAGAGAGAAAAGTTCATCATTGTTTCAATCGAGAAGTTATGAGGAGAAAAAAAAAAACTGCTCTGCAAAGAATATTAACTGCATATAAAATAACTGTATTTCTCATGTATGTGGATTACATAGCCTGCTACTATGGTTTCTTTTCTTCTTTTCAGTTGCTCTGTTTTATTCATTCGACCATACCTTGTCTTAACAACCAGCCTGGAAGTTTGTTGAGGGACGGCAGAACCAATTACAGATTTGAACTTACTTTTATTTGCCCCAATATGTAGTAAAGAAGATGCTTAAGTAATAATTTTGAATGAAAAAAAATCCACATATTACATAGTAAATCTTTTTAAAATTGACTGTTTGTGTACACGCCGAGTAACAACTTCCAGGTAAGCCAGCTTCTACCATTTCCTGAACAAGAGGGATTAGATAAGATTAACTTCTACTACACAGTTCTGGTCTATATGTTTGTTTTGTTTTTGTTTTTTTAGTTTCTACTAAAGTTCCAATTAGTTAACATACAGTGTAATGCTCGTTTCAAGTGTAGAATTTACTGGTTCAACATTTACATATAACACCCAGTGCTCATCACAAGTGCCCTCCTTAATGCCCATCACCCATTTAAACTCCCTCCCCACCTCCCCTCTGGTAATCATCAGTTTGTTTCCTATAGTTAAGAGTCTGTTTCTCGGTTTCTGTTCTATATTTCCATAACTAGTTTTTTAAAAATACACTACTGTCAAAAATCATATTTAAAAATTATTTCCGATTATTTGCTGCAAAAGCAAAGAGCTCTGAGCAAAGCCAGTATTTATAACTGCTTTACATTTGCTCAGGAAAGAATGGCATGTCTTTTCCCATCACTGCCAGGACAACCCTTATATACCTTTATAACCTCATGTTCTAAACAAAGCACAGAGATGCTCCAACAAGTGGTTGGGTTGTAAGAGCACCAGCATCTTTCATAAGAGGTGCTATTTCTAGATCGCCAATCCATTACCATAAATAGTAGCCTACCTGGTATAATTGAGGCTTCTAAATAATAAATTATTTTATATATTGCTTGCTTCGTGGAAATCCTGCTGAATATTTATAATCTTCCTGACCTAAAAATATCATAATTTATACATCAAATGATAGCATTCACAAAGTTAGCCTCCTTCCTCTCACTCTTTTCCATCAGATTAAAAATAAAAAATATAAGGGAAAAAGTCAGGCATCTCAATACTAATCCTTAGCAAGATCATTTAAAACCAATGTTTTTTAATGTTTGCTCACTTTTCTAGCCTTTCCTGCCTAAATTCCTCTAAAATATCACATCATATTTTTCTATATTTCTCATAATCAACACATACATGGTCTATCAGAATTGATTCCTGTAGTTCTGTGCTTTAGGCAGTAGGCAGTGTCATAACCCCTGTGACACACACAATAATGCAAAGTGTTAATCATGGGGGCAGAACCCAGGGCATTGCAAATTTGGCATTTGCAAAAAGGTCCAGATGCAGTGTGTAGACATTCTCTATTCACTCATTAGCATTCCATCATCATATGATGCTTGCGAATGAACAGCAGTGTAGTTTTCCAAAACTCACTTTAGAAAAAAGGCAAATTTTCTCAGACTCAGCAATTAAGTGAGACTACATTTTCACATAAACCTAATGCACTAACTGGCATGTTCATTTGGATCTCCAAATAGCCTATACACCTGTTCTTCAGTGTGTGATACAAATAATTACCTTTGCCTCTAACTCATTTTAATGAATTTGATGAGAAGACAACCCATAAAGTAATTCATTTTCTTTGGCAAGTTCTAGATTATCAAAGCACTGACTTTCATTAAACACATCAGGTGTCTTGATTTCTAAAAGGGTCTTCAATGAATTAAAATTTCACTGTCTTCCAAATGAGGGAGGAGGAAATGGATAGAGGAACAACAGGATGAAAGAGGTAATATTTTACATAAAGAGAGGATTTCGAAAACAATGTCAAAAGCTTTCTGAGGAAATGGATGTGAATTTACTGCCTGAATGAGTCTGACCCCATCCATCACCTTCCAATGAATGATAGATCGTTCAATACAATATGTTTGGTTTTTCCATGTCCCCATATTTGACACTTTAAGGAGACAAAACACATAGAAACCCTTCAAAGACTAACCTTTTACTACAGCAATTCTTCTGAAATATATGTGAGTGAAAGAAAGAAAGCTTAGAAGACTATCTCTGAAAAATATGTGCCATTTTATAAGGAAACAAGATCATGAGGTATTTCACTTCAGATAAATTCTAAATCATCTCTACCTACATCTATACAACATACTGAATCAAAGAACACAAATCACATTTTAAAATTTGTTTATAGGAGGTATCAAAAATGGCCTATGTGAAGTTACTCTTTATTTTATAGTATCAATGAGATGGTCAAAAAAATAATGCAATTATATAAAATCACTGGGGTTGGCACAGATCATAACCTTTTGACACAATGGTGGCTTTATAAATATACTTAGTAGTATTAGAATTTGGCCTTTAATACTTTTAACTCTGCAGTTGAGTTTCTATAATAATAGATGTTTCCAACATCTATTTCTTAGTATTTGAATTTCCTTCAGGTTTTATGCTGTTTTATGAATGTTTTGCTCTTAGTTGTTTTCCTTTTTTTAAAAGATTTTATGTATTTATTTCTTAGTATTTGAATTTCCTTCAGATTTTATGCTGTTTTATGAATGTTTTGCTCTTAGTTGTTTTTTTTCTTTTTTTTTTTTAAAGATTTTATGTATTTATTTGACAGACAGAGATCACAAGTAGGCAGAGAGGCAGGCAGAGAGAGAGAGGGAAGCAGGCTCCCTGCTGAGCAGAGAGTCCAATGTGGGACTCAATCCCAGGACCTGATCATGACCTGAGCTGAAGGCAGAGGCTTTAACCCACTAAACCACCAAGGCGCCCCTCTTTTCTTTTCTTTTTTCTTTTCTTTTCTTCTCTTCTTTCTTCTTTAAATGAAGTACCTGAGGACTTGCATATGGTAGTTAAAATACAAGTAGAACATCATATCATATTACTCTTTACTGAAGATCTAATAGATTGCAACAGGAATGCAATGTAAAATTGTTGTTAAAAATCCAATGCTTAAAACCACCATCTTAGTTTGAATTCCCCTGAGAGAAAAAACCTGACACAAGGACTGAGTTGCAGGTGATTTATATGGGAAATAATCTTAGGAAGTTGGAGTGGAGTAGTGGAGAAAGTGAGACAGAAAATCAAAGGAAATGAAGTATGTCTTACTAAGTTGGTTACCTTTCAATCACCAACAGGCCCTCTGAGGAATCACGTAGAAGGTGCCTCAGAACCATTCCTCTGAAGGAGAGCAGACTGGGGCCTTAATGCACTAGACTACCCTCATCCATTAAGTAAGGGTTATTCCAGGGGTGTTGTAACCCCCCACAAACTCACACAAGCTGAGAAAATCCCCTGGTTTCAGGGACAGACAGTTCCGAGACAGAAAAGCATGAGTGTTTGAAGTGTGCTATTAGATGAGCATGTCCAGCTACAGGTTGAAATCGGAGGTGGCCAAGAGATGCAATGCAAAGCAGAAAGGGCACCTGCTAAAACCATTAAACCCCCTGTACCTCCTAATATGTGTATTTAAGAGGAACAAGAAAAGAAATAAGGGATAAAGATGTTATAAGTTTTGAAATCAGACCTGTATTTGAAAGCAGTGCCTACTTGATTAGATGACCAGCATTGGGAAAATTCATTGCTCTGCCTGGGGGATGATAGTAGCTATCCTCTCAGGCTACAGTCAGGATTAAATGAATTAAGGTATAAGAAATATCTGACATATTGCAAGTGTATGTGAATGTTGGTTACTGTTGGCTTGTGCCGTCTATAGTGATAACATCATACTCATTCCATATTATTTTAATCACTGAAGCTACTATGGACATTTTCTGACATTGGGATGTTTTCTTTGCTCATCTTGGTCATTTTGTGTGTGTAGATGGAGGTTACTTCTGTGCTAGAAAAAGTACATTCCATCACAGCTTGCTTGTTATCAAACTATAAGGCTTGTTAAGTTTCAGTGTAACTATTAGTTTCTCAGAAAAGATTTCCTTAACTCACTAGATTAGGTTAGCCTTCCTTTTTAACACTTGAAGTATTTGTTACTAATTATATGTAGTTATGCTAAACTGTAAGCTTTATGATGAAGAGAAATGTCTATCTTGTTTTCCAGGGCTATCAATTAATATATTTTGCATTACACTAATATATCTTAATCACATACTAGGGGAATTCAATAAAGTTTCTAGCCCTCACTTTTATCTGAATGCAGAGATCATGTGGAATCTTGACTACTAAGAACACATAATATTATACATATTGCCAATACGAACTTTGTATTTTGGCAATGATCTTTGTTGCCAAAAATAGATCCAGGTGTGATTTTTTACTTTGACTCTAGAGCACACAGTTGGAAGTAAGCCTGACAAGAAATAACAAATGTTGGAGAAGGAGGTTTTAGAAGGGAGAGGAATGGGAGGATGGGTGAGCCTGGTGATGGATATTAAGGAGGAGACGGATTATATGGAACACTGGGAGTTATACACAAACAATGAATCATGGAACACTACATCAAAAACTAATGATGTACTGTGTACTGACCAACATAACACAATAAAAAAATAAATAAAATTAAAACAAAACAAATACATAAACAAACAAAAAAGTGGAATCAGACCTATAAATACAGAGAACAAACTTATGGTTGCCAGAGGGAAGGGGGTTGAGGGATCAGCAAAGTGGATGAAGGGGAGTGGGGTACATGAACTTCCAGTGATGGAATGAATAAGTCATGAGAATAAAAGGTACAACATAAGGAATATAGTCAATGATATCGTAACAGTGTTGCATGCTAACAGACCATAGCTACACTTGTGGCAAACATCATAACATACAGAGATGTTGAATCACTGTTATACACCTAAAACTAATGTTCATATGTCAACTCTACTCAAAAAAAAAAATTAAGATAAATAAGTAAATCTTTAAAAAAGGAAAGAAAGAAAGAAGAAAGAAAGCCAGCCAGCCTGAGGAGAATCTATTATTTTTCTATAAGCATGTCCATCTTATCATAGAGCCAGTACCCTCCTCTAGAGAGTGAGAAAAAGTAGTCAACGGCCCAAATATAGGTGAGGAAGAGATACTGAGTGATAAGTTCTGACCTCAGTTCTCTGGAATGATCTTTTGTCATACACCCAGATGAACCAGAACATGTGGGACAACTCTCCTGGACTTTATCCTTTTCTGCTAAGATGATGGAAAGGATACAACCATAGACTGGTTTTCTTAGGGGCCGATTTTCATAAAAGAAAAAAAAATTGTGTGTTAGGCTTGCATATAAACTTCCTGAGGAGTCCCCAAAGCCAGACTTTTTTTGCATTAATCTTTACACAGAAACGAAAGGCAAACTTGAATGTTGTCCTCCTCCTAGGCTTCTCTTCTCCTATCCTTCAAGTCACATTAGGGGTACCTGGGTGGTTCAGTTGGTTAAGAAACTGCTTTTAGCTCAGGTCAAAATCCCAGGGTCCTGGAAATGAGCCCCACCTCTGGCGCCGAGCCTGTTTCTCCCTCTCCCCATCCTCTGCTCATGCTTTCTCTCTCTCTCTCGTGGAAATAAATAAAATCTTTTTGTTGTTGTTGTTTTCAAAGATTTCATTTATTTGACAGAGAGAGATCACAAGTAGGCAGAGAGGCAGGCAGAGAGAGAGGAGGAAGCAGGCTCCCTGCTGAGCAGAGAGGCCGATGTGGGACTCGATCCCAGTACCCGGAGATCATGACCTGAGCTGAAGGCAGAGGCTTAACCCACTGAGCCACCCAGGTGCCCCAGTAAAACCTTAAAAAAAAAAAAATCACATTAACTTTTGTTCATGTTGTTCTCTTTAGTTTTTTTCTAGATTTTCTGATTTGGCTTCCCATCCTAACTTGTGTTCATGTCTTTATTCAATTGCTGATATTTGTCATATATTAAATATGATTTGATCCCACATTCAGTCCTGAGCCCTTTCCTGAATTGCATCACAGCATCTGACAGTTCTGGGCTTCTTCACACCTGGCCTCATTTGAGCACTCACCTTGCTGATATTGGATTTTTCTTTCATGTTCCCTTCTAGCGCTTAAAAATGATAACCTCGGCTTAGGTAAACCTTTCACTCTCTGTTTGGTTTTAATCACTCAGTTTCCAATTATTTGGAAATTGATGTATAATTGGTAAAATTCATGGCATATTCCTGTCAGGATCTACTCCTGTCAAAACTACATCTGACTTCTCTTATATAGATTTATCAAAAGGGGACTTGAAGTGGAATTACAGTGACTGGGCTTCCAGCATTACTAACCCTCTCCCAATTACATCCATTCAATTATCTTTATTTGCTGCTCATATGGGTTGGATGACTGTTCACTACATAGAATTACAGTCGTATTGAAGGGAAGTATCCTGGTGGGTGTCTAATAAATGCTGTGCTGATTAAACTTTGAGACTATCATTTTGCTCCAGGGATTAGCATGAAACAAACTATTTTGCATATAATGGGTACTCAATAAATATTTGTGGAGTTAAATCAAGTGTTTTCTATATGTTCAGCTTTAGACAAGTCTAAAGGACAACACATGGTGGCATCATTTGGCATTTGATTTGGAGCCAGCCCTTCTGCAGCCTGTAACCTTTTATGTAGGCTATAATCACATTCTTTCTATTTTGGAATCTGGACAATCACAAGGATGGAGAGGACTTTGAAATCAACTAGCTTTTCATACAGCTGCTATACCGTCTTGTGCAGTATTTCAGATACAAAGAATATTCCAGATACAGAGAATATTTCATTGGGGGGGCGGGGGGGAAGCAGCCTCTGCCAAACAATGTAATGAGAATGCAGATAGTCCCAAACAGGATGCGCAGAAAAATGTTCCATATTTACAAAATATTTGGATCATAGTGGCTGAAAATACTTACAGTGGTTGGCAAAGTGACTGCAGTAGTTTCAAACAATTAGAATCTACTGCAGTAGACATATGTAGACATAGGGGAACTACTCTGGTATAAAGTAGTTTCTCAGAATAACTCACCTTGAGATAGATTTGAAGATCCTGTGAACTATCACCTAATATGTCTCCCTAAAGGGAAAGCAATGTTGAATGTACCAATGAAATACATGACTCAGGAATAGGTATGAATGACTGCTAAGACTTTGTGCCATGAAAATAGTTCTTGCTGGTTTCTTGTCACAACGTGTGATGTCAATCCATGAAGAACATTATCTAAAGCCAGGGTCTTTGTCATTGACACCTTTTCCCTAGAACTGTATATCCCATCAAGATTTGCTGTTTGTGGGCCACCTCTAAAATATATTTAGAAGTAAAGGTGCTAAAAAAAAATAAACAAAAATAAAAAGGTTCTATAAACAAAAAATTTTAGAGAATGCAGGCTTCTGTATCTACTCCTTGGTGAATCACAACACATATTAAAGGTGGGTGGAAATTCTGTAGTAAAGAAGTAATTTTAGTTTTATTTCACTTAATAGGTCCTTGTTTCTTTTTATATAACCTTATCAATATCCTATGAACAAAATTTTCTTTTTTTTTTTTTTTTGAACAAAATTTTCTTTATACACTTTGAGAGATGCTTCTCTGGAATGCAATCAACAAATGAAGAGGATCTCCAGAATGTTTCAAGTTATTTCCCCCTTTTCATTAACATGAAAAATACTAAAATGCCTTTTACGCCCAAGAGTGCCTTTATTACATGCTTCAGGATTTGTAAACAGCTGGTTTAATTGAGTAATCCATTATGGGCTCTCTCTGATTGTAACTTCTGTAGCAACTAAAGTGCTACTTTCTTGCTGAGCATAGAATTCCAAGGATTCTCTGACTTGGGTTTTCCAATTAAAGATTCTGTCCTGTCAAGTCTTTTTTATCTGGAGTTGTCCCTCAAGGAAAGAACAACTTTTACTTCTCTGCCTAAGAATAAAATTTATTACTGGCATTTAGCCAATATATTCACTTAGTCTTGGGATTATTTCCATGAATATTGTTCAAATTCTTCCCAGTTACAGCCAATAGACTATACACTCAGAATATTAAAAAGATCATAACACAGAGCCTGACCTAAGAGAATTCATATTGTAAAGAGTAAAGAAGAATGCTAAACAACTAAGTACAATGCCATCAGGATTATGATATTTTATAGGTCAATGCCAAATACTTTGTAACACATTAATATTATTAATTCTACTTTGAAGGACTTGGGAACAGTCCAAGAGGTTGTAGACAAAAAATGCCTATGTATTCCCCAGATCAAAAATTCATTCCTTTTTGATAAATATTCATTAATAAATATTTATTAAACACCTACCGTATGCCAGGCATCCTTCTAGGCATCTGGGGGAGGTGCACAATAAACCAAAGAGACATATCTGCTTCATGGAGCTTATTTTCTAGTAGTAAATATAGATTATACATGAAAAAATAGGTGAACAAAAATAAATAAAGCAGATACTCATTTAGAAAATGATAATTACTAAAAATTAAGGCAAGAAAAGCAATTTGAAGAAATTGTGGCAGAATAAAAGGATGTAATTATAGTAGAATAGGCAAGAGAAATCCTCACTAAAGTAATTTTTACAGGAAGTCCTAAAGGAAGTAAGGAAAATGTCCTGGGGATATCTAACACAGTCACTCCAGGCAGTAGGAACTGTAAGCACTAAGACCACAAGCTGTATGACTTCTGGGCATTTGTGAGGAAGTAAAGAGACCAGAATGGCTCCAGTAGCAAAAGAAAGCAAAGAGTAAAGGGAAATGGGGTCAAGAACTAAAGGGGTCAGATCAGGAAAGTCTTACAGGTAATAATAATGACTTTGACTCTTAAGTAAGTAGATGTTCCATGCAACAGTTCTAAGCAGAGAAGTGCTATGATCTGACTTTCATATAACAGAATGTTAACTATCTCACTTGAATTGCCATATTAAGAGTAGACTAAAAGACAGTAAGAGTAAAATGAGATAAATTAGGAGGTTATTAAAATAATATAAATGAAAGTTGATGGCAGCTCAGTTCACAATGATAGAGTGGGATGGGAAGAAATGTTTGGAGTCTTGAGTATATTTTGAAGGATTTACTAATAAATACAGAAACTGAATGAGATAAGTCAAAATTATGTCAAGTTCTTTGAACTGAGTTACTTGAAAAATGGAGTTGCCAACAACTCAGTTACAGAAGACCTAGGACAGATCAGTTTTCTTAGAAGAGGGATTTTTTCCTTGAGGTGTTAAGGTCCCTTATTTGCCTGCACCCCTTCAAAGACCTAAAAGAGGTCCTACAAATATGTTTACATGTTCAAATCTTCCTGTGAAATTTGGTGAAGTAAACTATTTTAACTAAGATCAGGTGACTTAAGTCAGCTGACGACTACTTCTCTTTACCTTATCTTCTCCTCCATCATACTTCTCCTCCTACTTGATGGCACTGGCATGCCTGTGGGTACCTTTGGGATCCAACTTGAGATCATTAAAATTGAAAATATGATTAGATTGAGCCTAATGGTATATATATATATATATATATATATATATATATATATATATATATATATCACTTCCATGTACAGTTAAGCTATTGCTAGTCCTTCTCCTTGCACCACTACTGATGTGATGATTCACCTGGCATTGTGACATAAAGGTGAGAACTGGGGAGTGCAAATGAACATATTCTATAGCATCTAGGAATAAAACTCTGGGCAAAAGAGGAGAAAAAGGATTGAAATGTACTGAACCAGAATTTAGTCATGGAAAATCCTTCTGCTAATCATACATATAGGACTGTTGGTGCAAGATTCTACATTTATTGTCAGAACAGAAGTTTTCTTCAACTTATACTCAATGATGCAGTTTGTACAATTATGATCACAATGAATATTTTGTGAAACTCATACAAAGTAAAGTTTATCAGAATTTCTGTATCTATAGAATTACTAACAAAGGGAGAGTTACTCTATGTGTGAGCTCACATATTTGAGGCATCACAATGTATGAGGTCATATCTTAGTATATCTGTTGCATCTTTTTCACATGAAAACTGCATTTTCTTGAAATTATTTACAAAAATGCCACCTTGAAACTGAAGTGGCCTAAAAATTATATACGCCAATGATAAAGCTCCTGCAGAAATATATCCATCACTAAATCAATGGTTGTTATATTGAATAGACTGGTTTTTTTTTAATAATCCAATTCATGAAGATATGTGAAGTCATATTAACATATGAGAAATATATTTAACTTTATTTCTCAGTTGACACAAAATAGTGACACTAACCCAAAAAATTCCTCATAATATATAGCTATAATGAATCAATGACAAGCTGATTAGTGACCATGAACAATTCAATTAGTATTTAAGATTGAAAAATATAAGGGAAAACTGTATGTGTCCTGAAATCTTACAATTCAGATAAGAAAATACTCGAAAAAGCTTTACCAAACTACAATAATTCTAAAATTCTACATGACATTTCTAATTACAAGTTGTGAGATAAAAACATTTCTAATATATCAAATAAGAAAAAAAGTCATTGACGTTAGAGGAATAACCAAATTATCCTTTTCTTCTCTCCAACATAATTGATATCGGAAAATTATTGGAATATAATGGGATAATTGCAGAGTAGGTTACCAAGTGGTAGGGGAGAAAAGTATTTCAGGGGTTTTATAGACAGTTTATTAACAAAAATAGCATGTTAATTTTCTGGATTTTCAGAAGTTTGGTATTTGTCAGTTTTTGAAATTTTTGTTAATATTTCTTTTCCCACTCATCTCTCATGAGGATTATGACAGAAAACATCCAGAGTGATTTGAACAGACTCCTGTAAGAAATACGAATATTGATGACTCTGTTACTGAAAACTCAGAATGAAGTAAGGAGCATGGTAAAAGAAAACTAAATTGCCTCAGAGGATATATGAACCATCATGAAACTAAATTGTTAGAAATATGGACACAGAAGATACTTCCAGTGAGGGCTCAGAAGGAAATGAGAAACATTTTTCTAGAAACTAGAATAAAGGTGATCCTTTGTTATATAGTGGCAGAAAGTTTAGTGGGCTCTGTCCTGCAGTTATGTGGGAAACAGAATTTATGAGTTTTGAACCTAGATATTGAACTGAAGAAATTTCTAAGCAAGTGTTAGATGATCTTCTTGAAGCTTATAGTAAAAATGTGAGAATTTGGGCGCCTGGGTGGCTCAGTGGTTTAAGCTGCTGCCTTTGGCTCAGGTCATGATCTCAGGTTCCTGGGATCGAGTCCCACATCGGGCTCTCTGCTCGGCAGGGAGCCTGCTTCCCTCTCACTCTCTCTGCCTGCCTCTCTGCCTACTTGTGATCTCTCTCTGTCAAATAAATAAATAAAAATCTTTTTTAAAAAATGTGAGAATTTAGGAGGAAAAAATATTAAATGAATAGGAACCAGAATGTCAGGATTTGAGAAATTTTCAGACTATCCAGATCGCAAAATATGCTAAAATTAAGAGATTCATTGTTAGGAAGAATGCTCTAGACAAAAAACCAAACCAAACCAAACCAAACAAAACAAAAACCTAGGAATGTGGCTCTATAAACTTTTGCCTCAGAAAGATCAAGGGGTCAAAGTATTCAGTTAGATGAAAAGCTCTTTGTACAGACTAAAAGTGTGGCTCACAGATCTCATTTAAACCAGGAAAGGATCTAGGAAACTTAAGGGCAAGGATCTAGGAAGCTTAAGAGCATTATCCCTCAGTCATCTCAGCAAAAGTAAAAAATAAGGGTGGGATTATCTAGGAAAGATCTATGGACAATCATGCTATAAATGACATAAAGCTCACTGACATATACAGGAGACTCTCAAGGTTCTTAAGTACTTTACACAAGCAGAGAAACTACCAGCTTTGACCAAAAGGAAAAAGGAGTCCCAAATAAAAGAAGGCCATAACTGTGAACCACACTCCCTTCCAAATACTACTGACAGGAAACAAGCTAATAAAACCATCACTTGCAAACACTTGCTGTCTTTTATGAAAAAAGAAGAATGACTCAGAGGGGAGAGCCTAGGTTCTAGAGGGGAGAGCCACAAACTAAGAAGGATTACTCCCAGGTCTTGATATTTAATGGAGTCTGGCAGGTTAAGTTTCAAAATTTCTTGGGACCGGTGACTCATTTCTCCTTCCATTTTATTCCTTTTTGAATGAAGATGTCTACAAGTACTATCTTAACACTTGTCCCACCAAGTCATTATGGAAGCAAATAATTTGCTATTTAATTTCTCATGCCCATAGATGGGCATGTGAAAATGTGCCAAAGACAGATTATCACAGCTCATGTACACCTAATTTGGATGATATAGATAATGATATTTGGGATTTTTCAGCAGATAAGATTTAGGTAAGACTTTGGAATTAGAGTTGATGCTGTAATGCATCACGACTTTTGGGGGATATTGGGATGTGGGATGAATTGTATGTATTTTTTATGAGGGAAGAATGTGAATCTTTTGAGGCCAAAGAATGGACTATAATAGGTAAAATAATGGCTCCTCAAGATAGCCATTTCCTAATGTCTGGAGCTTGTGAATATGTTAACTTATATGGCAAAAGGGACTTTATAGATGTAATTAAGAATATAGACTTTGGTGTGGGGAGAATATCCTATATTATATGTTTATATAACTGCATAGTCCTAATAGTGAAAAACCTTTCCTGGCTGTGGTCAAAGAGAGAGACAATGATGGAAGATGACTTAGAAAGGTTACACATAACAAGAACTTGACCTGCGATTACTGGCTTTGAAAATGAGAAAAGGGAACCATTAGCCAACCATTAGCCTTGTAGTAGCTGAGAATGACCTTTAGTTTATAGCCAGCCCAACAACAGGGACCTCAGTCCTACAACCACAAGGGATTGAATCTTTCCAGCAATTCAAATGAACAAGGAAATGGCTCTTTCCTCAGGGCCTCAAAAAAAGGAGGAGAACCCTCTAATATCTTTACTTTAGTACAGTGACACCTGGATCAGACCTCTGACCAACAGAACGGTAATTTAAAAAAAAAAAAAAATGTTGGTTAAACCATTAAGTTTGTGGTAATTTTTTATGTCAATAACATAAAACTAATAGAAGTGTTATTGAAAACTGAACTTACTACTTATAAAAATAGCATGAAACTCAGTGTGGTTGAGGCACAGACTATTTAAGCTAGAGTGGCAGACAATGAAACTACCAAGAAGGGTGGGCCAGATTATGCATATCTTTTCATCTAATGGGATTCTTAAGTCTATGAAATGGGAACCAACGATAGACCAACTATAAAAGGAAACATTGTGGAAAATGAGCAGAAACTGAAGCAGTGCTAGAAGGCCAAAAGCAATAATTATCCATAACAATGCTTCCACCACCATTTGGCAAACTGCTGCTGAGTCCACAAATGGACAGATTTTAACCAGCACTTTGATTTTGCCTCAGCTGCTACAAATTCAGCTCCAGACTTAAATGTTCTGAAAAGTAAGTCTATATCAAGTGCATATGTTCTTTCTACGAGGGAGTTGATGGAGTTCCTCTGACTTCTAAAATGAAAAGCAAGGAATTCCCTGTTGTAAACATTATACTTAAGAGAGAAGAGGAAAATAGGAAGGAGGAGTTGTCCCTGAAAATGACAAATGATCAAAATCTGTAGGTGTCACAAGACTCTCAGCAGACATTTATTATAAAAGACCAAAGTTAATCTACCAGACATATGATCTGCATAATAGCAGATCATACTCAACTGCCAGTTTGTTTTCACGAATAAAAGAAATAGAGGAATGCATTAAAAAAAAAAAATCAGGGGCGCCTGGGTGGCTCAGTTGATTAAGCCGCTGCCTTCGGCTCGGGTTGTGATCTCAGGGTCCTGGGATCGAGTCCCGCATTGGGCTCTCTGCTCAGCAGGGAGCCTCCTTCCCTCTCTCTCTCTCTGCCTGCCTCTCTGCCTACTTGTGATCTCTCTGTGTCAAATAAATAAATAAAATCTTTAAAAAAAAAAATCAATCCTGAACAAAAATCAATGTTATTTTCTATTCAGTAACACCTGTAAATTCTCAGAACCACGTGATCTGCAGCTTTCAAAGTGAGTAGGGTAGGTAAATATCCAACTGAACATGACCAGTGACTAAGCAGAAGAATTCACAAATATGAGAAATAGACCACCACATGTGCCTCTCATTGTATACTAAAATCAGCATCACTGAACAGTCATATTCTGGAAATCTGTACCCAAAGAAACTTCAGTGCCATCCTCTTTGGGAAAGAAAGGGTTTCCTTTAACTAGTAACATCTACAAGCTATCATTTCCTTGACAGGTACCAGAAGGTACTTTCTACTAATTGTTTGACATGTTCCCCTCAGAAGAGCTCTATGAAGTGCATATTATAGCACCACTTTTATAAATAAAGATTATGAAATACAGGACTTGAGAATTTGCTGAAGTTATGAAGATAGTAAGGGACCGGGGACAGGTTAAGACAAGAGACAGGACAAGCAATAAGGGACGGGTCAAGACTCAATATTGGTTATAGAAGGAAAGAAACGATGTCCAAAAGAAATATTTATATATTATCTCTCTCTCTCTCTCCATTAAGCAGAAAGAACACTAGAAAAATCATGAAAATCAACACTTTCACAACACGAGAAATTAAAAGATTGCAATGATTCAACTAATTCAAGAAAAATGGCTGAATCTTGGCAAAAACAGCGTTCTTTGTGGCATGTGATTTGTCACAACAAAGGGATCCTCCATAATATTAAGTAAGAAAATAGAAAATTTGAACAACATCAGAAACCAACTAGAACTAAAGCACATATACTCAAGAGCAGGAGAATATATATTCTTTTCATGTGGACATGGAACATTCTCTAGGATAGATCGTATCCTAGTCCATAATATAAGACTCAAGAAATTTCAAAGGACAGAAATCATACAAGGTATATTTTCTTCTTCTTTTTTTTTTTTAAAGACTTTATTTATTTGGGGCCCCTGGGTGGCTCAGTGGGTGAAGCCTCTGCCTTTGGCTCAGCTCATGATTCCAGGTTCCTGGGAATGAGTCCTACATCAGTCTCTCTGCTCAACGGGGAGCCTGCTTCCTCCTCTCTCTCTGCCTGCCTCTCTGCCTACTTGTGATCTGTCTGTCAAATAAATAAATAAAATCTTTAAAAAACAAACAAACAAACAAAAAGACTTTATTTATTTAAGAGAATGAGAGAGAGATAGCATGAATAGAGGGAGGGGCAGAGGGAGAAGCAGACTCCCCACAGAGCAAGGAGTCTGAAATGGGGATCAACCTGAGCCAAAGGGAGATGCTTAACAGACTAAGCCCCCAGACACCCTCAAAGTATCTTTTCTGACAACAGTTTAGTTAAATTATAAATTAATAACAGAAGAAAGTTGCAGAATTTACAAATATTTGGAAATTAACACACACAGATAACCAATAGATTAAAGAAGAAATCACAAAGGAAATTAGATAATATATTGCTATGAATAAAAACAAAAATAAGGGGCACCTGGGTGGCTCAGTGGGTTAAAGCCTCTGCCTTTGGCTCAGGTCATGATCCCAGGGTCCTGGGATCAAACCCCATCAGGCTCTCTGCTCAGCAGGGAGCCTGCTGCCTCACCTCTCTCTGCCTGCCTCTCTGCTTACTTGTGATCTCTGTCTGTCAAATAATAAATAAATAAAAATCTTTAAAAAAATAACAAAAATAACACATTAAAACATGGTATTCGATATCCCATTCATGGAGGTGGTACCAAAGGTGAAGAAGGAACACCCTGCCTCTCCCAAAGCCAAAGCCAAAGCCAAAGCCAAAGCAAAGCCTTTGAAATCCAAGAAAACAGTACTGAAAGACATCTACCATCACAAAACAAAACAAATGATCTGCATGTCACCTACCTTCCCATGCCCAAGACACTGCCTCTCTCTGAAGGCAGCCCAAATATCCTTGAAAGAGCATCCTCAGGAGAAACAAGCTTGACCAGTACGTCATCATCAAGTTCCCACTGCATATTGAGTGAGCCATGAAGAAAATGGAAGACAATGACACACTTGTGTTTACTGTGGATGTCAAGGCCAACAAGCACCTGATCAAAGAGGCTGTAAAGACCCTCTAGGACACTAATGTGTCCAATGTCAACACCCTGATCAGGCCCGATGGATGGAAGAAGGCATATGTTTGACTGGCTTATGACTATGATGCTTTGAATACAGCCAACAAAATTGGGATTATCTAAACTGAGCTGACCTGGCTAAATCTAAATATAATTTTTTTTATCCAAAAAACAAAAACAAAAACAGAGCAAACAAACAAAACAAAACAAACAAACAAAAAAAGTGTTCAGCTGAAGTATTTCCTAAATGGGAATTATGGCAGTAAAGCTCTACCTTAAAAAAAAAAAAAAAGAAATATCTCAAATCATTAACCTCAACACCTCAACTTCTACCTTAAGAACTAAAAACAAAAACAAACAAACAAAAAACCTAAATTCATATCAAGCAAAATGAAAGAAATAATAAAGATCAGAAGTAAATACAAGAAATAGGGGTAGAAAAACAACAGAGAAATTGAATAAAGACAAAAGCGTTTTTTAAAAAGATCACCAAAATTAATCAGGTTTCAGCTTGACTAACCACAAGAGGTTAGAAAGGAGGAAGAGGAAGAAAAAAGGAGGGCAGCAGGAAAGAGATTCAATTTGTTAAGTCAGGAATGAAAGTGGGGGCATCATCAAAAACCTTAAAGATATAAAAACAATAATGAGAAAAATATGTGAAGAAATGTATTCCAAAAGATTAGATAATCTAGATTAAATGCACAAATTTCTAGAAAGACAAAAATTAGCCAAACAGATTCAGAAAGAAATAGAAATCTAAATAGACCTCTAACATTCAAAGAAATTGAATAAGTAATTTAAAATCTGGTAGTCAGAATTATGGCCTCCCAAAAATGCCCATGTCCTAAACCTGGCAACCTGTAATTATGTTGCCTTACATGGAAAAAAAAAAGAGACTTTGCATGTATAATTAAGTTAAGGAACTTGAGACAGGGAGATTACCCCCAGGCAATGGTTCTAATCTAGTTATATAGGTCCTTAAATGCAGAGAACCATTTCTGGCTGGAATCAAGGCAAGATGTGACTATCAAAGAATGATCAGAGAGGTCCAACTTTGCTAGTTTTTTTTTTTTACTATTTTATTTATTTGACAGAGAGAAATCACAACTAGGCAGAGAGGCAGGCAGAGAGAGGGGAGGAAGCAGGCTCCCTGCAGAGCAGAGAGCCCGATGCGGGGCTCGATCCCAGGACCCTGGGATCATGACCTGAGCTGAAGGCAGAGGCTTTAACCCACGGAGCCACCCAGGCGCCCCCAGCTTTGCTAGTTTTGAAAATGGATGAAAGGGCTGGGAGCCAAGGAATGCAGCTGCCCTCTAAAAGCTGGAAAAGGCAAGAAATGCATTCAGGACTTCCAGAACCTCTAGGAAGAAATTAAAAAAAAAAAAAAAAAAAAGAAGCACTGCCAATACCTTGATGTTAGCTCTGCAAAACCTGTATTGGATTTCTAATATACAGAACTGTAAAATAATGAATTTGTGTTTTTAAGCCACAGGCTTTATAGCAGCAAAAAAACATTAACACAAAAACTTCCCACAATAAAATATAAAACCCAGATGGTGTCACTGGTGAATTTTCTAAAAAATTTAGAAAACAGTTAATACCAGTCCTACCTAAAATATTCCAAAAAATAAAAAAGGGAATATTTCCTAAACTTATTTTGTAGTTAGTGTTATACTGACACCAAAACTAGACAAAAATCATCACAGGAAGACTACAGAAAAACATTCTTTAGGAATATAAATGCAAAAGGCTCAACAAAATAGTACTAAACTGAATCCAGCAACATATAAGGATTATTTACCACGACCAAGTGGAATTCTTTTGCTGGAATGTAAGATTGGTGTAATACATGAATATCAATCAGTATTGATTAATTAATAGAATTAATTAATAGAATAAAGACAAGATAGCAGAAAAAGGATTTGACAAAATCCTACACGTTTTCATTATAAAAACACTTAAAAATATGACAGTAGAAGAAAATTCCTCACTCTTATTGTTGAAAAACCCACAGCTAACATTATATTTAATGGTGAGAATGAGTTCTTTCTTTATATGATTAGGAAGAAGGCAAGATGTCTGCTCTTATCTGGAGGTTCTATAGTCATAGAAATTAGACAAAATAGAAATAAGTAGAAGATATTCAAATTGGAAAAGAAGAAGCAAAATTATCTGTATTCACAGATGACAGGATGTTGTTTACAGAAAATCTTGAAGAAAAAATAAAAATAATCCCAGAATTAATAAATTTAGCAAAGTTGCAGGATAGGAGATCTACATACAAAAATCAATCTATTTCTATCCTCTAACAATGAATAAGAAATGCAATTAAGAAAACAATTCCATTCACATGAGCAGCAAAATAATTCAATGCTTAAAATTACATTTAAAGATATTTAATTACAATTAAAGATGTATAAGATGTATATACCAACACTTATAAAATACTATTAAATGTAATTAAATAAGATCTAAGTAAATCAAAAACAACCCTGTGTTCAGATGGATTAGAAGACTTAATATATTAAGATGGAATACATTTTTGTATTTTATACGATTCCGTTCAAACAAAGGTGATAACATAAAGAAATGGATATTTTTATACAAAAATACCCATTCCAAAATTGATTCTGGTGGAGATAAAAAGTTTTAATAGAGCAGTGACAACAGAAGATACAGAAAGTAGTTAAAGCTCCCCTAGGTAAAAACATCAGGCCCATATGGCTTTACAGTAACTTACTGTTCAAAACGCTTTTATGTCAGGCAGAAGGAGCAAGATGGCAGAGGAGTAGGAGACCTAAATCATATCAGGTCCCAGGAGTTCAGCTAGACATTTATCAAACCATTCTGAACAGCAACAAACTCAACAGGGGAGAGAAGAGAAGAGGAGCAGCAATTCTAGGAACAAAAAATTGACCACTTTCTGGAAGATAGGACATGCAGAGAAGTGAATCTGAGACAACATTCCAGAAGATAGGCTGCAGGGGAAGGGGCCAGCTCCCAGAAGCGGTAGAGCAGCAGAGCACAAAATCGAAACTTTTAGAAGTCTGCTCCACTGAGAGACGTCATTTCAGGGGCTAAACTGGGGGTGAAGCTCTCACAGGGACAGTGTGGTCTCAGGACCTACAGGATCACAGAAAGACAAGGGGTGTCTGAATGTGGCAGAGGTCCTAGGTATGGGAGTAGGGAAGAGATAGACATGCTCTGTCACAGGGAGGGTGAGCACAGAGTGCGGCCAGAGACCAGGGAGAAGGAGGGATTGGCTGCTTTTCTCTGAGGGCACACTGAGGAGTGGAGCCCTGAGCTTCTGGCTCCTATGGGGCCAGAGATTGGGAGGCCACCATCTTCATTCCTGTCCTCCAAAACTTTATGGAAAGTGTTCAGAGAACAAAAGCTCCCAAGACCAAAACTAAGCAGATTACTTAGCCTGGCCCCTGGGAAGGGCAGTGCAATTCCACCTCAGGCAAAGACATTTGAGAATCACTGCGACACTCCCCTCCCCCAGAAGATCAGCAAGAACATCCAGCCAAGACCAACTTCACTAATCAATGAGAACTGCGAAACTCCAGAGCTAGGGGAAAGCAACACATACTATTCATGGTTTTTTCCCCCATGAACCTTCAATCTTTAGAAGTTAAATATTCTTAATTTTATTTTCTTATTATTTTATTTTAAAAATTTTTCCATTTTCCTCTTTTAACGTTTTTTAACTATTTTATCTTATCTATATCTTTTTAAAAATCTTTTTATATTTCCATCGTTATACTCATATTCTATCCTTTCATTGTATTTAACCTTATTTTTTGTATATGTATAGATTTTTCTTTCTTTAAAATTTTGGGAGGTAATTTCTTCTAACAGACCAAATACACCAAAATCAAGTGTGTGGCTCTGTTCTAGTCAACTGTTGAATACATATATGTATTTTTTTCTTTTCTTTTTTTCCCCTTTTCTTCTCCCCCTGGTTTCAGGTCTCTTCTGATTTGGATATGGTATATTGTTCTGGGGTCGTTGCTACCCTTTAGTATTTTGTTCTATCATTCATCTATATTTATCTGGGTAAAATGACAAGGCAGAAAAAAGTCACCAAAAAAAAAAAAAAAAAAACCAACAAGAGGCAGTACCAATGGATGGCTAGGGACCTAATCAATATGGACATTGGTAATATGTCAGAACAAGAGTTCAGAATGACGATTATCAAGGTGCTAGCTGGGCTTGAAAAAGACATGGAAGATATTAGAGAAACGCTTTCTGGAGAAATGAAAAAACTAAAATCTCACCAAGTTGAAATTTTAAAAAAAAGTATTAATGTGGTACAATAAAAAACGGAGGCTCTTACTGCTAAGATAAATGAGGCAGAAGAGAAAATTAGTGATATAGAAGACCAAATGATGGAGAATAAGGAAGCTGAGCAAAAGAGAGACAAACTACTGGACCATGAGGGGAGAATTTGAGAGATAAGTGATACCGTAAGATGAAACAATATTAGAATAATTGCGATCCCAAAAGAAGAAGGAAGAGAGGGGCAGAAGGTATACTGAACCAAATTATAGCAGGGAATTTTCCTAATTTGGCGAGGGGAACAAGCATCAAAATACAGGAGGCAAAGAGAACCCCCCTCAAAAGCGATAAAAATAGGACCACACCCCATCATCTAATAATAAAACTTACAAGTCTCAGTGACAAAGAGAAAATACTGAAAGTTGCTTGGGACAAGAGGTCTGTAACATACAATGGCAGAAATATTAGATTGGCAGCAGACTTATCCACAGAGACCTTGGCAGGCCAGAAAGAACTGGCATGATATATTCAGAGCACTAAATGAGAAAAATACACAGCCAAGAATACTATATCCAGCTAGGCTGTCATTGAAAATAGAAGAAGAGATAAAAGCTTCCAGGACAAACAAAAATTAAAGGATTTGCAAACACCAAACCAGCCCTCTAGGAAATACTGAAAGGGGTCCTCTAAGCAAAGAGAGAGCCTAAAAATAATAGACCAGAAAGGAACAGAGACAATATACAGTAACAGTCACCTAACAAGTAATACAATGACACTAAATTCATATCTCTCAATAGTTATCCTGAATGTAAATGGGCTAAATTCTCCAATCAAAAGACACAGGGTATCAGAATGGATAAAAAAAACAAGACCCATTGATATGCTGTCCTCAAGAAACTCATTTTAGACCCAAAGATACCCCCAAATTTTAAAGTGAGGGGGTAGAAAATAATTTACCATGCTAATAGATGTCAAAAGAAAGCTAGTTGGCAATTCTTATACCATATAAATTAAATTTTAAGCAAAAGACCATCATAAGAGATGAGGAAGGACACTATATCATACTTAAAGGGTCTGTCCAACAAGAAAATCTAACAATTTTAAATATCTATACTCCGAACATAGGAGCAGCCAGCTATATAAACCAGTTAATAACAAAAATCAAAGAAACACATCCACAATAATACAACAATAGTAGGGGACATTAACACCCTCCCTCACTGGAATGGATGGATCAGCTAAGTAAGAGATCAACAAGGAAATAAAGGGTTTAAATGTCACACTGGACCATATATCACAGATATATTTAGAATATTTCATCCCCCAAAAACAGAATACACATTCTTCTCTAGTACACATGAAACATTCTCCAGAATAGATCACATCCTGGGTCACAAATCAAGTCTCAACCCGTACCAAAAGACTGGAATCATTCCCTGCATATTTTTAGACCACGATGCTTTGAAACTAGAACTCAATCACAAGAGGAAAGTTGGAAAGAACTCACATACGTGGAGGCTAAAGAGCATCCTACTAAAGAATGGATGGATCAATTGGGAAATTAAAGAAGAATTTTTAAAAATTCATGGAAACAAATGAAAATGAAAACACAACTGTTCAAAATCTTTAGGACAGAGTAAAGGCCGTACCAAGAGAAAGTATACAGTAATACAAGTCTTTCTCAAGAAACAAGAAAGGTCTCAAGTACACAACATAACCCTACACCTAAAGGAGCTAGAGAAATAGCAACAAAGAAAGCCTAAGCCCAGCAGAAGAGAAATAATAAAGATCAGAGCAGAAATCAATGACATAGAAACCAAAAGAACAGTAGAACAAATCAATCACATTAGGGGCTGGTTCTTTGAAAGAATTAATAAGATTGATAAACCTCTGGCTAGACTTATCACAAAAAAAAAAAAAAAAGGGGAGGGGGCTGCCTGGGTGACTCAGTTGGTTAAGCAACTGCCTTTGGCTCAGGTTATGATCCTGGAATCCCAGGATTGAGTCCCACCTCTTCCTCCCTGCTCAGTGGGGAGTCTGCTTCTCCTTTGACACTCCCCTGCTCATGTTCTCTCTCTCCCTCTCTCATTCTCTCTCTCAAATAAAGAATAAAATTTAAAAAGAGAAAGAGAAGGACCCAAATTAATAAAACCATGAATCAAAGAGGAGAGATCACAACCAACAACAAAGAAATACAAACAATTATAAGATCATATTGTGAACAACTATACACCAGCAAATTTGACAATCTGGAAGAAATGGATATATTCCTAGAGATATATAAACTCCCAATACTGAACCAGGAAGAAACAGAAAACCTGAACAGACCCATAACCAGTAAGGAGATTGAAGCAGTCATCAAAAATATCCCAACAGGGGCGCCTGGGTGGCTCAGTGGGTTAAGCCGCTGCCTTCGGCTCAGGTCATGATCTCAGGATCCTGGGATCGAGTCCCGCATCGGGCTCTCTGCTCAGCGGAGAGCCTGCTTCCCTTCCTCTCTCTCTGCCTGCCTCTCTTGTGATTTCTCTCTGTCAAATAAATAAAATCTTTAAAAAAAAAAAGAAAAAAAAAAAAAAAAATATCCCAACAAACAAGAGCCAAGGGCCAGATGGGCTCCTAGGGGAATTCTACGAAACAGTTAAAGAAGAATTAATACCCATTCTCCTGAAACTGTTCCAAAAAATAGATATAGAAGGAAAACTTCCAAACTCATGAGGCCAGCATTACCTTGATCCCAAAACCAGACAAAGACACCATCAAATGGAGAATTATAGCCCAATATCCTTGATGAATATGGATGCAAAAATTCTCATCAAAATACTAGCCAGTAGGATCCAATAGTACATTAAAAGGATTATTCACCACGACCAAGTGGGATTTATTCCTGGACTGCAAGGATGGTTCAACGTCTGCAAATCAGTGTGATACTCCACATTAATAAAAGAAAGAACAAGAACCATATGATACTCTCAATAGATGCTGAAAAAGCATTTGACAAAGTACAGCATCCTTTCTTAATCAAAACTCTTCAGAGTGTAAGGATAGAGGGTACACACCTCAATATCATCAAAGCCATCTATGAAAAACCCATAGCAAATATCATTCTCAATGGGGAAAAACTGAGAGCTTTACCCTAAGGTCAGGAATACAGCAGGGATGTCCACTATCACCACTGCTATTCAACATAGTACTAGAAGTCCTAGCCTCAGCAATCAGACAACAAAAAGAAATTAAAGGCATCCAAATTGGCAAAGAAGAAGTCAAGCTCTCACTCTTTGCAGATGATATGATATTTTATGTGGAAAACCCAAAAGACTCCACTCCAAAATTGTTAGAACTCATACAGGAATTCAGTAAACTATCATGATATAAAATCAATGCACAGAAATCAGTTGCATTTCTATACACCAACAGCAAGACAGAAGAAAGAGAAATTAAGGGGTCAATCTCATTTACAATTGTACCCAAAACCATAAGATACCTAGGAATAAACCTAACCAAGGAGACAAAGAATCTGTACTCAGAAAACTATAAAGTACTCATGAAAGAAAATGAGGAAGACACAAAGAAATGGAAAAATGTTCCATGTCATTGACGGGAAGAATGAATATTGTGAAAATGTCTATGCTACCGAAAGCAATCTACACATTTAATGCAATCCTTGTCAAAATACCATCTTTTTTTTTTTTTTCAAAGAAATGGAACAAATAATCCTAAAATATATATGGAACCAGAAAAGACCTCGAATAGCCAGAGGAATGTTGAAAAAGAAGAACAAAGTTGACAGCATCACAATTCCAGACTTCAAACTCTATTACAAGGCTATAAGCATCAAGACAGTAGGGTACTGGCACAAAAACAGACGCATAGATCAATGGAACAGAGTAGAGAGCCCAGAAATAGACCCCCAACTAATCTTCAACAAAGCAGGAAAGAATGTCCAATAGAAAAAAGACAGTCTCTTCAACAAATAGTGTTGGGAAAATTGGACAGCCACATGCAGAAGAATGAAACTGGACCATTTCCTTACACCACACACAAAAACAGACTCAAAATGGATGAAAGACCTTAATATGAGACAGGAATCCATCAAAATCTTTGAGGAGAACACAGGCAGCAACCTCTTCGACCTGAGCCACAGCAACTTCTTCCTAGAAACATCACCAAAAGCAAGGGAAACAAGGGCAAAAATGAACTATTTGGACTTCACCAAGATCAAAAGCTTTTGTACAGCAAAGGAAACAGTCAACAAAACCAAAAGACAACTGACAGAATGGAAAAAGGTATTTGCTAATGACATATCAGATAAAGGACTAGTATCCAAAATCTAGAAAGAATTTATCAAACTCAACATCCAAAGAACAGTCCAATCAAGAAATGGGCAGAAGACATGAACAGACATTTCTGCAAAGAAGACATCCAAATGACCAACAGACACATGAAAAAATGTTCCACATCACTCAGCATCAGGGAAATACAAATCAAAACCACAATGAGATACCACCTCACACCAGTCAGAATGGCTAAAATTAATGAGTCAGGAAATGACAGATGTTGGCAAGGATCCAGAGAAAGGAGAACCCTCCTACACTGTTGGTGGGAATGCAAGCTGGTTTAGCCACTCTGGAAGACAGTATGGAGGTTCCTTAAAAAGTTGAAAATAGACCTATCCTTTGACCCAGCCAAGTGCATTACTGGGTATTTACCCTAAAGATACAAATGCAGTGATCCAAAGGGGCACATGCCCCCGAATGTTTATACCAGCAATGTTATTTTATATATATATAATATATAATATATAATATATATGCCACATCTTTTTTATCCAAGCACATATATATATATCTTCTTTATCCATGCATATACATATATGTATGTGTGTGTATGTGTGTATATATATATATATATATACTTATTTATTTATATATATAAAATGGAATAATGTGGAATGGTATACTATAATATATAATGGAATACTATTATATATATATAATATATATATAATAGATAAAATAGAATAGAATACAATCCAGCCATCAAAAAACGAGATTTTGGGGGCACTTGGGTGGTTCAGTGGGTTTAAGCCTCTGCCTTTGGCTCAGGTCATGGTCCCAGGGTCCTGGGATCAAGCCCCACATCGGGCTCTCAGTTCGGCAGGGAGCCTGCTTCCCTTCCTCTGTCTCTGCCTGCCTATCTGCCTACTTGTGACCTCTGTCTGTCAAATAAATAAATAAAATCTTTAAAAACAAAAACAAAAATGTGATCTTACCATTTGCTATAATATGGATGGAAATAGAGGGTATTATGCTAAGTGAAATAAGTTAATCAGAGAAAGACAATTATCATATGATCTCTGTAATATGAGGAATTTGAAAGGCAGGGCAGGGAGTCATTGGGAGTAGGGAGGGAAAAAATGAAACAAGATGGGATCAGGAGAGAGATAAACCATAAGAGACTAATAATATCATGAAACAAACTGAGGGTTGCTGGGTGGTGGGGGTAGGGATAGGGTAGTTGGATTACGGACATGGGGGAGGGTATGTGCTATGGTGAGTGCTGTGAAATGTGTACACCTAATGATTCACAGACATGTACCCCTGGGGTAAATAATACATTATATGTCATTAAAAAAGGAATGTCATGGGTAAAACTTAAGTTAAAATTTCATCTTGAGCCACACCAAAACAAAATATTCCTAAATCTTAAAAAAAAAAAAAATGCTTTTATGTCAGATGCTAATTGTTCTAGAGCATAGAAAAAGAAAAAAATATTCAAATTTCCTTTTTGAAATGAATGTAATAGTTCTCAAACCCTGACAATGAAAAGGATAGAAATGGTCACCTTACGAATATTTGTAATTATTCATATATATACACATGCACATGTACACCTACCTTATCTCAACTTCTAGCATCTTAAGGAAAAAGTCTGAAGTCAGGAAAAAAGAAAGACTGCCCAGTATCTCCACTAATGTTAAACATTGTGTTGAAGGTATCCACAAGTACAATTAGAGGAAAGAAAGGATGAGAGACTACCATTATAATGCAGAGAGCAAAATAATATTTTGCAACAATAAGATACTTCAACCTTACAATTGTATACTTTCATTTTACTACAAATAGTTGGAGTAGTTAACAAAGGGTGATCTATAAATCAACATGCAAAACCCAAAAAATTTCACGTATAAAAAGGTCTGGGATGCCTTGTGGCTCAGCTGGTTAAAAGTCAGCCTTCGGCTCAGCTCATGATCCCAGGGTTCTGGGATCAAATCTTACGTCGGGTTCCCTGCTCAGTGGAGAGCCTGATTCTCCCTCTGCCTGCCTTGTGCACACTCTCGCTTGCTCTCTCTCTCTGAAAAATAAATAAAATCTTAAAAAAAAAAAAAAAGTGAGATGGTATCATAGGAGACTCCATTTACAATAGTGAAATAAGTGAATAAATTGGCACTTCATTTTCTGAGATAGATAACATCATAAAGATACTACTATGTGCTGAAGTGTGTCCCCCCAAAAGACATGTTCAAGTCCTAACACCTGGAACCTGTGAATGAATGTAGCCTTATTTGAAAATAGAGTCTCTAGAGCTAAGAGTCTTTAGGGTGGGTCCTAATCCAATATGTGTCCTGAGAAGACAGGGATACACAATTAGAAGACAGACATGTGATGACAGGCAGAGACTAAAGTGACAATCCCAACAAAGTCAAGGAACACCAAGCATTGCAAAGTTTCTGGTAAACACCAGAAACTAGGAAGAGGGAAGGATCTTCCAATGGAGGCTTTAAGAAGGAAGTATAGACCTAGCTATACCTTGATTTTTGGATTTCTAGGTTCCAGAACTATGATATAATAAATAAGTCATCCTGTTTATGAAACTTTGTTATGACAAGCCTTGGAAACTAAGAAAGATACTAATATATCCTAAGTTAAAGTAAAAATCTATTATGATTCATAGTTCATTTAAAAGAAAAAAATTCAGATAGACTGAAAACCCTTGGGAAAAAAAATGACGACAGTAGCTTTATCAAACATTAAACAGAACCCAAAGCCTCTATAATTAAAATATTGTGGTATTGGTGCTTAAATATAAAGAATCATTGAACAGAATAGAAAAATCCCAGAAATAAACCCAATTGCATACCAGAATTTCACATGTAATAAGTGTAGCTTCTCCTATTACTAGGAAAAATATTTTTTTAAATAAATGGCTTGAGAATAACTAAAAAGAAAAAAAAATGGATCTACTTCTTATATCATACTCCAATATAAATTCCAAATGATATTTAACCTTAGTGTATAGAACTTTTGAAACATTATATTGTATACCTTAAACTAATATAATACTATATGTTAATTATACTTGGATTCAAAAAGTAAATTTTAAAAAGAGGATTTTTACAATATTTAATATTTAATTTAAATTTTAATACTGATAATTTAGAAATGTTACAGCTTCATAGCTTATTAATGATGATATTTACATATTTATGGTTGTTCTCAAATTTGAAAATCTCTCAAGGTTCTTTCATATATAAACGATACAATTTCATAGCATTTCATGTGTCTTTTTTTGGTATTTTTAAAAAATTAACATATTATGTGTTAATTGTTTCATGTGTACAGGTCTGTGATCCATCAGTCTTACACAATTCACAGCTCTTACCATAACACATACCCTCCCCAATGACCATCACCCAGCCATCCCAAGCATTTCATGTTTTATTGTGAAATGACTAATATTAAACATTAGTCATGAATCAACAATACTCATTAGCAAATGTGTCAATAACTGCAAATGGTTCCATAAATTAGTTCTGCTGCCAGATGGCTAAAATAGTTTCACTGCCACTTATGCATATATTTCCATTACCCAGGGCCATGTTCATATAGCGATGAGACTTCTGGTCTTATACCTTAGGCTGACAAAGTCAGGTAAATCAGCCCAGTGATTGTGGAAGCAATTGTGGACACCATTCCTATACCAGGATAACAAGCAATAACTATAAACAAAATGACTATAAAATATAAACACATCCCACTAAATTCATCTTCCGCTTTGGCTGCAGCCCAAACATACCATTATATAATACCACCTGACTAAAGGAAAAGTGTGATGAATAGGAAGTGTGAGACAAGATGGTGGGTCTTAACTAATGGCAATTAAAATAAATTTTTTGAAAATTTATAAAATTATTCAACCACATTACTATGTTACTAGGACCTCTACCAGGGGAAGCAAAGGGATCTGGAGCTTAAGCTTTTTATTAATTTCATAATAAATCCACCTATAAATAGTATGGTTTTAGAAACAGGAATAAGAACTTCTATTTATCAACTTTATGCTCATGAAAATTCTCCAGAAGATATTGGAATATTACCCAATGACATAACTCAATATGATGCCCAATTAAGGATTTGCATAAAGTCATTGCATGGTATGGGAGCAGGGCCAGGGCGAAGGAGTAGTACTGATGAGAAGCAATGCAGCTAATAGAGACGATAAATCCAGCTTGCTGATTCTAATCATCACAAAGTTACAATGGTTCAGGCCTAGTCATTTGTTCAGAGTTAACCCTGAAGAAGACCCTTTAATCATCTCACACTATAAATTGGGGAGAGGCAACAATTGCTATACTTATGTGTACATGTGATCCTCAAAGCATTTATTATCTCACTTTACCGTGAATTGTTACAGTATGTGTGTGTTCTAGACCTTAACACTTTTAAAAATCCATTTTAATAGCCCTTCCTTGGATCATGATTTCTAATATTATGAAGGACCTCTGGTATTAAATTCTTCTAAATGTGTCTGTGGAATACGTATAATTTGTAGTTTTCTCTTTTTCTCCAGTCTAATGAAGTATGACAGTTGGCTGGGAATCATTTCTATTTTAAATACTGTAACTGTAAATTATCTTCAGCTAAATCACCCAATAAATGAATACCTTAAGCTTACAGGAATACATTTTCCTGAATAAAATATCTGGACAGGAAACAATAAAATATTACAAAATCTAATTAATACATATGAGCCTAAAGCATTTTATATCAAAAGAAGCAGAGATCTTATTTTATTTCAGGAATAAAATGTTGGTGAGCTTACCATTAACTCCAGGTCCAACAACATGGTCATTTAAGGCAGATACTGAGTTAAGAAACAGCCCAATACACCAGATCCATTATCATAACAACAATCTTATTTTTTAGAGTTTTCTATTGGTTATACAGAGTGAAAATTTCCTACTATCCTCACACTGGCTTTTTTTAAGGCTTTCTTTAGGACACAGTCATTTCTTAGGCCACTTGGTTTAATTTTGGTCAGGAGACAATAACCAGTAGCTCTTTATTCCCAGAAACATCCCCATTCTTAATCCAAATCAAGAGTTCATTTCAAGTTCAAGTATTTAAGCAAAATTATTGGAGATACAGAAGCCTGTGGTTTCAGCTTCTGGCTGTGCAACTTTAGAAAAACATTTTGTCAAATTCTACTTCAATCACTACAGTTTTAAAAAATGAAAATGTAAATGACAGAAGAAATAAACTTTTTAAAAAATCTCAGGTTTTACTCAGGTACCAAAGCTGAATTTTAAAAATCAGAAAATGTCCTAACTGTGAATAATCAGTATTTACACTATACTTACACACTCCCTTACAGACTACATGTTTTCCTCCCTGGAGAGTCTATACCTATTTGATTGTTATTTCTCTTCTTTGCTTCTGGCCCCTTCTAGTAATACTAATTTTACTCTAACTTAGTAAGTCCCCCCATAATTTTGTAATTTCCCATTTGTTCTTCCAAACTCATCTTCCTTTTACTTTCTTTGTTGAACATTAAGGATAATTCAGGGAATAAATGCCTATTATAGGCCCCTACTTAAACTCCTTCCATTGTTTTAATGTATTCATAATGTCTTGTTACTATGTATATCCACAAGATAGACCCCATCTAGAAATGGATTTTATACCTCATTCTGTGCTAAGGTAGATCATCTATTCTTTCCCATTATCTGAGACCCAGAATCATTATCTTGATATACATCAGCGGTTACTGTAACAATCTGCACTTAATAGCTCACAGAGTATGAAAAAAGTGTAAACCCCCATTTCAAGCTTTACTCTCTACCTTAGACATTTGAACAAATTATAAAAGAAGAAAAAAAGGATGACTATGAATTCTCAGATCAATGGTCTAAGGCAGCCAATCAAATCTGTACAAATGCAACAGAAATTTGTCACAGAACTCTTAAACAGAAATCACAAATAAATATGTCATTGCCTTTGTCATAAGCCAGTTTTACAGGCTTTCCACATCTTATCTGGCATCACTTCTCTGTTCTCAATGAAGGGCTGACATTCTGGTATTTCTCCCAACTTTCTCCCCCATTCCACAAAATCCATGTAAAGTTTCCACTGTACCTTTCCATCTGGTGGACAGTATGAGCTAAAATGTTTTATGAGATCTTAAAAAGGAAATCATGCTACTCTTCCAAGAAAGTTGACCAACTCAGGAGCTACATTACAATTTCATTTGAGAAAAGTGCAGTAAAACTGCTCTTGCCCTGGGGATAAGAGTAATCTCTTCTATTTCTTTGATGTCCTCACAGAATCTAATACTGTGCCAGCATGCAGTGTTCACTCAAAAATACAAACAGCGTATAAACTACTCAATGGCATAAATCTAAAGTATGTGGCATTTCACTATTGCTATGATCTCTAATGCCTTCTGTGTTGGGTGGCCAGAGGCCATCATTGTCACAGAGGGAGAAACATCAGTTAAAAAATGAATTATTTACATTTAAATGTCTATTCCTGACATGAAATTTAAGAGAAATCATAAATGGATTCAGAATCTTTAACAGATTAAAAAAAAATAACATCTCATCCATTTCCACATAGACATACATACCTATACAATGCAGGCTGATAAGCTCATGTACCGGGACAGCTCTAGCAGGAAGTAAAGCAAATCACGTTCCACTTAAGAGTATCCCCATTAATTTCTATTTGAAGGGACTTCTGTATAAAAGCTAGATGTCTAGTATGAGTCCATTAAGTCTGTAAGGACTCTGTGATGTATTTTATAGTGTTGTAGAATGTCTACTCAATATTAATTAATATTATATTTATAATTAATTAATAATATTAATGTATGAGGATCTCAGTCACAAAGGAAGGAAATTAATATAATAGCATATGGGAGACTTTGTTGAAAGCCAAGAATTTAATTATTCTCAAGGGTTTGGCATTAAAAGATGTTCCCCCCACCCCTGCCATGGAAAACAATTTTTTACTGACTTTTGACAGTTTGGTTGAAATCTGTCACCAACTAGTCTTACAATTTTCCTCACACACATTCTTCCACACTTCTGGTATTACCTTTTTATCTGCCCAGCTTCTCAGTGTAAAAGAAACTTCCCAATTCAAATATAGCAATTATAATCACTATCATTTTCTCATAGCCCCTCACATATTTTTCTAGTTTAATTTTCTTAGTGAAAATGTGTTGAACACTCAAAACTGCATCATTGATAAACACCAGTACATCTGCAGCATCCTATACTGTGGTTTTGGCAATATCTGGTTTCCTAAGGCCACTCTGGTCAGAGGCAGATCTTGCCCTTAGCTCACTCAACACTCAGGCAATGCCCTTGCCTTTGTCTTGTCATTCTAGCACATAAAATGCAATTATAGATAAAATCCCTCTTGAGACTAGTTTTTCACTGTCTCTTCAAAGTACATTTTCTTCATGCATTAAATCATATCCCAGGACATCCCACAACACTAGCGGCAGCCTGAATTCTGCTCCCTCTGTGTCTAAGAGGCCAATTTATATTCTCACTCTAACACCTCTAAGTTCTAGTCAATTCTCCTGATATATTTGTAGTGGATGTTACAATTTTTTAAAACAGGGTTCTTGACATGTTAATAGGTAATCAATAAACATCATTTATTTAAAGGAAAAACCTGAATGAAATAGATTATTTGGAAACTAAATTATAGATTATTATCATATCATAAACTTTTAACATTTAAAAAAGGTATTTTCTCCTCTCTATATGTATTGCTGCCATCAATTCTATGGCTTTTGGCTATAATGTCATGTTGATTTTCACCTAATCTCTATAATAACTATTTTAGTGTTCTTGTTTTAAGCCATCTGGCCTGTGAATTTTCAGTCATCACTCTATATTATGAGCTTTACTCAATATATCCAGATGAAATTTTACTTTGTTTTTAGTATATTTGTTTTTCTCTCAGGAAAATAATTATTTTAACAGAAACAAGTGGATCAAAAATTGTAATTTATCTTATATGTTAAAATTGTCTTTAGGTCTTCTGTAGATAAAAGAATTATGTTAGAAAGTTCAAAAAATCTGGTTAGCTTTAGTGTATAGATGTTATCACATTTTTAAAGGCTTTTTAAGTTTTTCTCCATTTCTCTTCCAGCCTCCCTTTCTTTCTCCCTTCTTTCCTTACTTCCTTCTTTCTGCCAATAAATGTTCATCAAACACATATTTTGTACCAATAACACAGTAGGTGGTGATATACCTAGAACTAACTAGCACACTCATTGATCTTATGAACTATTGTGATGTGTTGGCATATTTTTAACTGTTGGGATCTAATTTTGGAATGTTTTAAATTATTCCTTGTAAACCCATTACATTTTAAAGCTAAAGTCAACTGTATGATAATAGATCAGATCATGTTGGAATCCTACTTCTTATTTGCACCTGGTATTTCCAATCTACATCACTTAAAGGGAAAACCACGTATATGTGGGCTTTTCCCTTCTGATATTTATAAAGGTAGTTATCTGAGTAATTACAATGAGAGTAAATCTGGATAAATAACTTAAGACTGCCCAAAAGTACTACAATTGTTGCCTCAATCTTTCCTATAAAAGAAATTCATCTGGGCCCTAAAGGCTTGTGAGACTCAGGTTTACTACACACAGTAGTCCCAAAGTTGAGTGGGATGTACAAAGCTATTCTACCTGCAGAAGGAGGCATACTTTCTTTCACGCAAAAATGATATCTAATGACTCAGCCTTGTTCCTAAGAGCCTATATATTTCAAGACATGGTGTCTTTTTACTTATTTGCTCACAGGCTAATGGTGCCCATGATTGTATCACTTAAAGTTTATCTTCCTTCCTCCAACCAGCAAATCATTCTTAAATGGCATCTTCTGGCTTTCTTTACAACAATGGAAATGTAATGACTATTTGTTTCCCATCTCTCTGCAAAGCCTGGAAACTTGAATGAAGGCAGAAGCTCAAAATATTGTGGATTGTTTTGGCAGCCCAAGCAGCCAGCTGTTGACTGGAGCTCCACAGGACTAGCCAGGGATGTTAGCAGCTGACTCTGGCATCTGTGTAATGAATGATGTCTTGGGATAAAATCCTACCCCTCTAGTTTCTTGGCAGCTTAAGAATCTCAGACTGAGATGAAAACATGGCTCTCAACGCCTCAGTGAGTTGCTGGAATATTTTGGACCTACTTGAGCCAGTATGAGCTTTGCGCACATCTTTGATATTCAATCCAGCTTTGAATTGATATTCAACATCCAAGAAGTAGAGACTTAAAATGAAAAACATTTTTAATTGGTTCAAAGGTCCCAAGTTCCATTACCTCTGAAGAAAGAATATTTGTAGAGGTTTTTCTGATCATTCATCTGCCTACAATTGCTTTTCCTAATCAAAAGTAGCAAGGTAAGAGTCTTTCTATTTTACTATTTGAAATATAGTACTGATCTTTGGAGGCAAGCAGAAGGAAATTATCCTTTAAACTAGCAATAACTGTTTAAATTTCAAAGATTATACAAAAAGATGTGTCCTTATTCTGTTTACAGCATTTTAATCCTTTTCTGTAGCAGCTTGGATAACGTATTACAGGTTGCCTTTTTTTTTTTTTTTTTTTTTTTAAAGCAGAGCTGCAGACTCAGGCTGCTCATTTTAGAAGATGAAGAAAACAAAGACTGCTATTAGGACAGGTCTGGAAATGGGCCAGGAGATAAATAGGTGAATTAAGCCACCATATACCCGGGGAATTAAGTAAAGTCCTAGAACATTAGAAAATGCTTATCTGATTTAAATAGGGAATGCTTTGCCTAAAAATACAAAGAAATGAAAATAGAAATTTAATCATACATTGCTGACTAGTTAGAGACAGCCAGAATGTTTTACTACTTTGGCACAAAAATGTTATATCAGGAAAAGCAAAGAATTTCATAATTACCTTTGAAAATTCCTTCTTACATCAAGGCCTTACAGAAAACCTCACACAGTCATTATATAAATGACATATACATATATGTGTGTATATATATATATTTATATATATGTATATGATTATTAGTTAAATACAAATATACTTCATTGCTAAAGTATAAGCTCCTCAAAAGAAATAGACAATATGTTTGGGAAAACCATGATAAAAGGAAGAATACCTCTGCAATAGTCTACATTTATAGTTGAAATCGTGTATCTTAAGAAAAGCATAGTTAAAAGGATGATTTTTTTTTTTTTTGCTTGGAAAATTCTGTAGATCTTCTCTTAAATGTCAATCTCATGAGGAAAACAACATTTAAAGATTTAAAAATATTTGTTACTTCACTCTGTGGGAATAATTATATAGCCATATGGTCATGGCTTAAGAAATTACATTTTGTCTATAAAGTCTGAGATTCTATTTTTATTCTCAATTTTTTTGGTTTCAATTATTACATGATACAATTTTTTAAATAACAGTTTATTAAGCCCTTGCATGCTAGGCATTGTGCTATGGAATTTGTAATATTGTCTCATTTCATCTTCACAACAATCCTGTCAGATACTATGATTGTCCTTACTTGATAGATACTACAATAATCTTTAAAAAATTATGTAACAAGCCCAAAGCCATTCAGCTAATTGTTCCATATCTTACTAACTCCTAATCCCATTCTATCAAACATTACCATGCACATCTTCCTCATAATTTCCATGCATTCTCAAAATTTTCTGTTAAAAAGTAAACAAGTATCATTGAAGTTTTGTTTACACAAGAGGCAGCCAAGTCCCTTGCAAGGCCTATTCTTATGACTAAAAACCATCTGTGCAAGAGAATTATAATAAGTTACCATGCCTTGTTCATTTATTTAGAAGTAAGATGTATAGGACTTACATAGGTTACTCCACGGACACAGAATGAGAGAAAAACGTCCTAGTAATACATTTGTCTCATGATCCATACTGTTAACTGGGCAGCCAGGGTGGTGTGGCCACAGTGGCCAGAGGAGGAAAGGCAGATGGAAGTGGAAGGATCCATTCTGAGACTGCATCCTTTCAATTGGTCAATAGAGTCAACTCAATTCTTCTCCCCTAGATCATGCCCTATCCAAATGAGATCCAGGGCAAGACAGTTTCCCTCTGACCAGCTATTCTTTATTTGCAATAAACTGATAGAGGAAAAGTTCATAAACCCGGTAAGCACTGGCTTAAGTAGCAGCCAAATTAAGGTTAAATAATCTAAGATACTAACCTAAAAAATCAAGTAATAAAGCTTTATGTTTTATTTTTATATGACACTTATCTCAAATAAATTTTATACTTATGAGACTTATAATCATATGCTATTAATATTGAATCTAATTTTAGAACTAGTGCTGAAATAGCCTTAATCAGTCAAGATGGATACAAAAATTTATTAGCTCTTCTTGAATATAAATACTGTTCATATCTAGAGGAGAGTTGGAGGTGTTTAGTTTGGAATAAAGCCCTAACCTTTGGAGGCAGACAGGAAATTATCATTTTATTTAGCAATTTTATATATATTCAATGTTAAGTCACTTTTTATATATTATCTTCTCTCCCAAATACATTGTATTTGTAGTTTTTGTTAATCTCCCTCAAATTTCATCAGGACTGCAGAATTCTACTGAGGATGTATCTTTACTAGAGAATATAAGAAAATGCCGTTTCATTTTTAGACATAAAATAGGGAAAAGTTAGTTTCAGAGTCATAAAACTTCCTGACCTAGATGTTAAAACCTCCTCAAGTACATAGGATAAGAAGCAAAGTTTGTCTCTAGGGCTGTTTCTATTAAATGGTAAGATTTCATTAAAACAAGCAAGTTTTGACAATTTGTAAGACATACTCCAGAAAAGATTTCCTACTCTCTCAATACAGAACAGAATTCCAGAGGCTCCTGGGTGTGAGCATCCAACTCTTAGTTTCAGCTCAGTTCATGACGTGAGGGTCATGATCTCAGGAGTCTTGAGATCCAGCCCTGTGTCAAGCCCCACGTTGGGCTCGGAGCTCAACTCGGAGAATCAATGAGATTCTCTCTCATTCTACACCTTCCTCTCATGCATGTGTTCTCTCTCTCTTTCTAAAATAAATAAATCTTAAAATAAAAGAACAGAACTCCAATGAAGTATATACTATTTAATCAAGAAATTAGGCTTGCGTGTCCATTTTAAAAAAGTGGTTCACCCAGTTTTCCAATTGGACTATTATTGCCATCATCACCACAATTGAATTTAAACACACTGGAGTGGAATATTTAAAATTAGAGTTAAATGATAGAGTAAAATTAGAGTTAAATGATTACCAAAAAAACCGTAATTGATGATTCAGTTATTTTTCGGATCATGGAAGAGCGACTTTCCTTATAGTCACTATTGAATAAGAAGAAAATTCTGCAAAAGTGCCCCTAAAAATGAAGTAATTGAAATGCTGAGCTCTAATCACCCATTTTGCCAATCTGTCAGTCTTAAAATATTGCAGAGCTGACTTCCCAGACGCCAGTTGGCAGCCCAGTTTAAAGAAGCAGGCGTCTAGAGAACTGCACAAGAGAGCTTATGTTCTCTCCATGCTGCATGTCACAAAGTCTGTTGCCACGTCATGAGCAATCACAAAGGACACAATGCAGTGAAATAGTTAATTAGGAACCTACACAAAACTCCTTTGGCACTGCCGTGCTAACTTCCCTTTTAACCCTATTTGTTATAATTTTTATAATGTGCTGTTTGTGCTTTAAGACTGCATCACAGATTCATCTGAGGATTTTCTGAATATATTCATATCCTTCAATTAGATGAACAATTGAAAAAGTTATTCCTCTAAGAATGGGTTTGATAGAAAATTTTACTTGTTGGTCTTTCATCAAAAATACCATTGCATTTTCAAAGGAATTGTTTGAAGCAATCAGTTAAATATCTGGGTTTTATAGAGGCTTCTCAATTTTTTGGTTGCTCAAGGGAAGTCTGGTTACAGTATCCTACTGCTCTGAAATGAACAGAAGCAAGGGAATATAAAGGTAATTTAACTTTAAATAAACCTACTGTTCAGCAATGCTCAGAGGACATAAATGAATACATTTTTTTAGAAGCTGTGAATACGTTATCACAGCTATTGTTCTTCTTAATGTATTTCAGAGGCATTGCAGGTACTATATTTCCAAATGATTTCCACTTCAAGTTCTCACCAGAGATGGTTTGCACTTAAACTGGAAACTCAAGAAAAGGTCAAGATGAGCACAATGAGCACTACACTAAAACACAGCGCAGGAAAGGCTGGCCCGAGATGTGATGCGAGTTGAAAAGCATGCAAACTGCACATACATGCTAGAGGAATGTAGGATTAACTAACTGACCAGAAAAGTTTAAGGATTCAGCGCCAATTATCAGGTTGATGTGATAACTGTGTTTCTTTTAAAACATCTCTTCTTTCTGGCTCTCTGGATGCCCAACTTTCAGACCTCTAATTCCACATCAGCTTATCCAATAAAGGAAAAAGGGGAGACTTCTCAACCTTGCAGCAGGTGTATCTGATAGCACATCCCTACTTTCAGATTGGTGCTAAGGGTCAAAATGACATTTTTGAGGGATCTTAGGATTCAAGTCAAAATGACTCAGGATGTACCATTTGTTCATGCTGAAGAACAGTACAGCATGGTGGTTAGGGGTGAGAAGACTTACTTGTTTTGAATCCTGGCTCTTACCGCTTAGTCATTATATGACTTTAAGTAAGATGCTTAACTTTACTCTCTATGCTTCAGGTCATCATCATAAAAATGGGGGCATTAATAAAACCTCCTACTTAAGGTCTATAAGAGGATTAAGTAAGAAGTCCAAATAGTAGTACTGAATACTCAATTAGGTCATGGCAGAGAGAAAAGCCCTTAAAATCCAGTACTTTTAATCATATAACCTTGCTTGGTTACTATATAAGAGTGCTGTGTTGGTGGCTAGGGATACAGTAACGTAGGAGACAGAACCTCACTCAATAAACACAGACCCGTTAAGGAAACAGAAACAAGTAATTAAAATTGAATACAGTATTTGTGTTAAAAATAACCTGAGTTTTACAAAGGTCCTTTATATTATCAGAGGGTGAAAGGAAAGAATTCCAGGAGGAGATGCTATCTGGGCTTATTTTTAAAACATAAATAATTTCTGAAAAGTTTCAAGTTATTTTTATTTAATTGGATCTTGTATTGCTACTGGAAGACTCGATCCTATTTTCCAACCCCTTTTCTGTCCACTAATTTTTCACTCACCTAAATTAGCAAATAGCTGAAAGGATATATGATGGAGATACAAAGAATGAAGAAAGTAGACAGAAAACTGATCTAGGTTTAATAGCTTCCATCCCCCTGCCCCCTTGATATAATCTCCATGATGTCTTAAGGATAGGCTTTCCTAGGCTTTAAACAATTAAATAAAGTTATAGAATTATATAAAAAGTAACCTAACTTTTAAATAAAGCTTAAAGGAAAAAATTCCTTTGGAAAAGACATGAATTTCTATGATATGCCAAAAACTCTGAAAGACACAGAGGTTTTGAAGCAAAGACCCAGGAAAAATAATCATCTAAAGTACAGGAGAAAAAAGCAAAAATCACAGACACCCTGATTCCAAGGGTCCCAAGAAGTCCAACCTTTTCAATATCTTTACTTGAAGTTCTTAGAGTCCCTAAGCCAAAAACTTCCAATCATAATAACTAAGGAAGTGATCTTAATTGTCATGTTTTGTGTTAAGATTAGCATAAACAAATTAACTATATCAGGAAAGGACAGACAAGGACAAATAAAAATTATATAAAACCTGCCTGTCATACTGGAATAAGTATTCTCCCTTGAAAATTTCTTATGGTTAATGCTTAGGAAGGGATTGATTAAAGCACTGTAGTAAAGGAGAGGAGGACATACTATAGATAACTATAGGTAAATATACCTTGGTTTATCTCGGCCTTCTGATTCAGCACAAAACTCAAGTCTTTTAACAGTTAGAAAGTTTGACCTGCTGTGTTACAACCACATGACCTCCTGGATAGAGATCTGCCATAGCTCAGTCAATACCTGAAAATGAGAACACTACAATTTCTAAGGCTAAATCTATTCTCTGTATAGAACATCCATAAAGCCTGGGTTGACATTCATTTTCATTTTACTAACAGCTCTTCTCAAATATATTTAAATAGCATTCTGCTTCAAGACAGTGAGTGAGCAACTTCTGAGAATCTATGAATTATTATTCCTTACTAGTCAAGTACATAAAGTGGTAAGGGAAGGCAAGATAAATATCAAAAAGAATTTCATAAGACTTCAAAATCTATATGGGAAAGGGGTTAGAGAAATATATATATATATCACAAAAGACCTAAAAGAAAGAGCTTTGATGAAAGCTTTTTGAGCATAAATTTTATTACTATTAAGGGTAAAAGAAGAATCAGCAACATCCAGCCTATTAGTTCAGTCTTTCTTCTAAAGGACTAAAACGAAATCCTACCACAGCACATATGCTGTGAAGAAACACCTTGAATTAACATTACTTATGCTCTCAAAAACTTAAAAAAATATGCATATTGTAGAGTGAAAACCAAAATATACCATGTTTCTCGAATGGTGGTTGGAGAAGGACACATTTATGGTGGTGATGGGCACTGGCTTTGGGAAAGTATATAGTTTGGCAGATGGTTAATGGTGAGATTACACATTTCTGCATTTGATAAAGAAAAAAGGAGAGGGGCACTAAGTTTTGAAAAAGTGTAAGTGTAGAGCACAGTAGTCAGCAATTCGTCTTCTAATTTTACATGTCAAGGACCATGGTTTAAGAAAGAAATGCATTGCCTGTGGAGGTCGGGGCCTCAAGATGGCTCTTGAGATGAATTCACCACTGTGTAGGCCTTCAGGCTCAGAAAGCAGATTTTCTCGGCGCTCAAAGAGTCTGTGCACAAATTAATCAAGTTACAGAAACCGATGTCTGAAAATCAGAATGACTGAGCAAAGAACAGAAATGGGAAATTCACAAGAAGGAGGCAAAAATGGCAAACCAAGAGATACCATTGTTAATTTGCGCATTTACAAAAAATAATCAAGGGTAAGACCAAATTGTCAAGTATGTCAGGAAATGAGCATTCCCACCTACTGCTTTTGGAAACATGAAATGAAAGCACAATTTAACAAAACGTACCAAAATCCTTATATCTTTCTTGGCCTACGTCTAAAAAATCATAGTTAAAATTAGCTGTGAAGTACATAAAGCTATATACACAAAAGCTCTCTTCAAAACATTGTTGAAAAAAAAAAGAAATGGAAATGGAAATAACCCAAACTTGAAAACACTGGTTAGAGAACAATCTTAGGAAAGTAGTATTGGAAGAACTCTAATGTTTTCATAAGAAGCTCAATTTATTTTAACCACTCTGTTTGGAAAGAAACTTACTTTGTGAACAAAAGGCAGATGGTCTGCCATTGAAACAGAGAGGGGAGAGCTATTACCCAAGAATCTTGGCTAAAGAAGGCAAAGTTGAACATTATGGCTGTGTCTAAATATCTGCTGAGGGAAGACAGTCTCAGGAAAGCTTCTCTCGGAGACACTAAATATCATCTTACGCCTTTTGATCTGATTGCGTGTCTAATTCCTGACAATATAGTTTGTCTTTTTTCTTTCCATAGAGATTATATGAATTCCCCTCTCCTGACAATTATGATCAACTTGTTACTTGGATTTATCCTTAAATTTAATTAGATGACATTCTTTTTTCTTTTTTAGCCATCTTTGCTTTGACTTTAAATATTTAAATAAACTTTTAATTTTACAATAATTTTAGGTTAACGGAAAAGTTGCTTAGTATAGAGTTCTCATATATCCCTCATCCAGTTCCCCTATTAATAACTTACACTATTTTAGTACATTTGTCACAACTAAGGAATCAACACTGATATTATTACTGTTAACTAATCTATACACTTATTCATACTGTATTTCATGAAATTTATTAAAAGGGAAATGATGTGTTTAATCATTTCATGTTATTGCTTTGGTCAATATGCCTAACTATAAAGTTTAAATGCTTACTCAATCTTCCCACTCCACACCCCCCCCCCAAAAATCTCAAAACCTTTTCTGTAGTCCTTAAAAAATGTACATAAATTTATGTACAAAAAAACTGCACATTATGGTATGTTAAAACTAGCCCAAATCTCTGCAATGAGGGATAATTCTACTCTGCAAATCAAGAATTGATTTAAATAATTTTAATAAAATAAAATAAGAGATTTATTTTAAGAAATTGGCTCACACAATTGTAAGGCTAGACCAGTACAAACTCCATAAGTTGGGCTGGCAGGACTCAGGAAGGCACTGGCTCTGGTCTTGAGGCAGAATTTCTTTTCCTCTGGGGAACTGAGTTTTTGTTCCTAAGGCCTCAACTGACTGGGTTAGATCTATGCACTATTAATTAGGGCAACCTCTTTTACTTAAAGTCAGCTGATAAGATGTTAACTTGTACCTACAAAATACCTTCACAGCAACACCTAAATTTGTGTCCGATTAAATCATTGGCTGCTGGGGTCTAGCCAAGTTAACACATAAAACTAACATGGCAGGGAATATAACCTCTGACCACATCCTGCTGGGTAGAAATCAGACAAAGAAGAGAGGGGGAGGGAGGGAGGAAGGAAGAGAAAAAGAGAGAAAGGATCATTAAGGCCCTCAGTATTTTAATTTTCAAAAGAATGGTCATTACCAATTAAAGTAGCTTTACTTTTGTCATGTTAAACATTATATAGGAATTATTAAGTTTAGTTACATTGAATGAATGTTTATATAATCAGCACCCTTTTTAACAACAGCCTTTGATACTAAAGACTTCTTTATCTATATAGACTAGGGATTAGTGGTCCTTGAACAATAGTCCTTTGTTGCAGCAAATCCACTATCAAATACTTCAGCACAAGTTCCTGTAACACAGCAAAATGAATATAAAAGAATGAAAAATACCAAGTCCATACTAGGACATATATACCTTGGCTTATATAACACTAATTCAGTGCCTTTACAGTACTAGGCCTATGTGTCATCAAATGCTTTATATACTGGGGGACTCAACACCTAAATTTTATTTTATTTATTTATTTATTTATTTATTTATTTTTAAAGATTTTATTTATTTACTCGACAGAGATCACAAGTAGAGGCAGGCAGAGAGAGAGAGAGAGGAGGAAGCAGACTCCCTGCTGAGCAGAGAGCCCAGATGGCCAGGCTTGATCCCAGGGCCCTGAGATCATGACCTAAGCCGAAGGCAGAGGCTTTAACCCACTGAGGTTAAAGTGTCCCTCAACACCTAAATTTTAAAAAGAAAACATAAAGCAGAAAGAGCATATCTCCTGATCTCTATAGAGGAAAAATTCAGAGCAAAATCTCTCTTTTGTATTTATTTCCCTTATTCTGACATTCTCACATCTATGGTAGTTATGAGAATTAATATTAATTAGCATTTTAAAACATTTTTAAAATATTAATATTACTGCATATAATTAGGTACACATTAGGTAAGACATTTTTGTAAGTTTATACAATAGAAATTGTCATTCACAAATCCTATCAATTAACTAATTAAAAAAGTAAGATAAATTTCCCTGGGCCAGTATTTAGCATTCAAACTTTTTCATAATGCAAATGACATAACTTTATTTATATCTATATATTGGTTATTTATAACTGTATATTTATTAGTTTCTCCTTCCTGGCCAAAATCTCCTTGCCAATTCTGTGTACCTCCTAATATTTACACAATCCTTTCAGGGATTTGATGAAAATTATTTCCTAATATGGGAGATGCATTTATTAATAGGATGAACTAGAAATACAAAACTGCAAACAATGATTTTTCATTAGATGGAAAGCTACCCTAAGCATTTAAATATAATACAAACATATTACCAAAGCAATTACAGTGCACATAGCTACTCAAATCTGAACATAGACCAGTTCTATATTGTTTTATAATCAATACTATATATCACTGGTCACAATATGGAACATCAGAAGTAATCTAGAGTTGTATATAATTATGGTACATCCATGGCACTTTCCAACAAAGCCAATAATAGCATTTTATTTTAAAGTTTTAATTTAAATTTTAGTTAGTTAACATATAGTGTAATATTAGTTTCCAGGAGTAGAATTTAGTGATTCATCACTTACATGTAACACTAGTACTCATCACAAGTGCTCGCCTTAATATCCATCACTCATTTAGCCCATCCCCCCATCCACTACCCCTCCAGCTACTCTCAGTTTGGTCTCTATAATTAAGAGTCTTAGTGTCTGCCTACATTTTACCCCTCCCTTATGTTCATGTTTTGTTTCTTAAATTCCACATGAGTGAAATCATATGATATTTGTCTATCTCTGACTTACTTATTTCACTTAGCATCATACACTCTAGCTCCATCCATGTCATTGCAAAGGGCAGATTTCATTCTTTTTGATGGCTGAGAAATATTCCATTGTATATATATCTAACACATCTTCTTTATCCATTCATCAGTTGATAGACACTTGGGATCTTTCCATAGCTTGGTTATTGTTGATAATGCTGCTGTAAACACTGGGGTGCATCTGCCCTTCAAAACAATATTTTTTTTGGGGTGCCTGGGTGGCTCAGTGGGTTAAAGCCTCTGCCTTTCGCTCAGGTCATGATCCCAGGGTCCTGGGATCGAGCCCCGCATCGGGCTCTCTGCTTGGCAGGGAGCCTGCTTCCTCCTCTCTCTCTCTCTCTCTGCCTGCCTCTCTCCCTACTTGTGATCTCTCTCTGTCAAATAAATAAATAAAATCTTAAAAAAAAAAAAACAAACAATATTTTTTTTTAATCCTTTGCATAAATATTTAGTAGTGCAATTGCTGAGTTGTAAGGTAGTTCTATTTTTAAATTTTGAGGAAACTCTATACTGTTTTCCAGAGTGGCAGCACCAGTTTGCATTCCCACCAACAGTGTAAGAGGGTTCCCCTTTTTTTGCAACTTCACCAACATCTGTTGCTTCCTGCGTTGTTAATTTTAGTCATTCTGACAGGCATGAGGTGATATCTCATTATAGTTTTGATTTGTATTTTCTGATGATGAGTGATGTTAAGCATCTTTCCATATGTCTGTTAGCTGTTTGAATGATGTCTCTTCGTGTCTTCTGCCCATTTCTCAACTGGATTATTTGTTTTAGGGTGTTGAGTTTGGTAAGTTCTTTTTTTTTTTTTTTTAAGATTTTATTTATTTATTTGACAGAGAGAGATCACAAGTAGACAGAGAGGCAGGCAGAGACAGAGAGAGGGAAGCAGGATCGCTGCTGAGCAGAGAGCCCGATGCGGGACTCGATCCCAGGACTCTGAGATCATGACCTGAGCCGAAGGCAGCGGCTTAACCCACTGAGCCACCCAGGTGCCCCGAGTTTGGTAAGTTCTTTATAGATTTGGGTATCAACCCTTTTTCAGATATGTCATTTGCAAATATCCTCTCTTATTCTGTTGGTTGCCTTTTAGTTTTGCTGATTGTTTCCTTCCCTGTGGAGAAGCTTTTATCTTGATGAAGTCCCAATAGTTCATTTTTGCTTTTGTTTCCCTTGCCTCCAGAGGCATATGAAAGTGTTTCTCAAAAATTTATAATTTTAGAAATAATCCATTTGTCAGATTAGCTTATTAAACATAAACTAGTAACACTATCCTGTAAAGTCAAAATCAGCAGCAAAATAAATATCTACAGCCATTTTGTTGCAGTGTTGAAACTCAAATAGTTGAACAGACCGTGTTCTCACCTTGAATGTAGATCTATCAGATAGGGAAAGGAAGCATTAAGTAGCAAAGTATACTTCCACAATATTGTTAAGTTACTGTGGCACTAAATGGCTCAAGTACTCAAAGAAAAATGATTGCTAAGCTCTTATTCTTAGCGTTTCCTCAGTAGGAAATCTTCACACCATTTTCACAGACTTCTTGGGTGAACCACACATAAATAGTACACTTGTCAAAGAGTTGATATATTAAAACAGTGGGGGGGAAACAGAGACAAGACTTTTTTAATGTAAAACCCAAACCAGGTTTTCCCTATTGAGGGAGAATTGTTTGAATTCTTAGAGAAGCTTGGTGAATTGCAGAGGCTCTTGATATATATTAGAGTCAATTAGGGAGCTTTAAAAATATTGATTGTAAATTAATCACATCGGGGCTAGGGCAGAGCTGGATATTCATATTTTTAGAGCTCTCCTGATTATTCTAGTGAACAGCTATGATTGAAAAGTTCTGAGGCAGTAGAAAAAGAAGTGAACCTCCAGTTATACACAGCATACTGAACATATAAGTTTGCCCCACTCATTGCTCCTAAGTCCCAATGACTGAACAGAGGACTCCATCATGCTGAAGACAAGGGCTTTATTCCTTGTATACACACTATCTAAGCTTTTGTTCTTCCTCTAAATTGTCCTATGTGAAAACCCTTTCTTTTATTTGTTTCACTACTCAGAGTTCTCATGAATGAGCTGGGGCAGTAGTCCCGGAATTCTCAGGGCCCAAATGTTTGTCTCTCATTTATTATTCTTATTTGAAAATGGACAATTTGTAGTCATTCAATGAACCTGCCATTGTATTTCTTTTCCTACATGTACAAATGTCATGGGGCCAAATGGAACCAAATAGTTGAAATTCTGGCAAGATTTTCCCAGGAACAATTTAGAACTTCAGTGGCCATGCTGGAGCACCTGAGATATAGAAATAGGATAATCCACTGTGTAGTGGTTAAGAATCAAAGGACTCAGACACTCCAAATATTCTATTGTTAGTATTTTAAAATTTTTATATGAAGAGGATTTTAAGAGAAAAATTTTATTTGTGACAATATGCATGGACCTAAACAGTATTATGTTAAATGAAATAAATCAGAGAAAAACAAATACCATATGATTTCACTTATATGTGGAATCTGAAAATCAAAACAAACAAATAAAAAACAACAGAATCATAAATACATAGACACTCATAAATATAAAGAACAAATTGGTGGTTTCCCAGGGGGAGGGAAGCTAGGGGATGGCCAGAATTGGTGAAGGGGATTAAGAGGTACAAATCTCCAGCTACACAATAAAATGAGTCTCACTTGCCTTCTAACCCTTCATAAACATAATCCTCTCACTGGTAACAAAGCTTTTCTGCTTAGGGATTTCCCTCCAATGAATCTGCTAGGACAAAACATACCTGCAAACATAAGATTCCTTAATCCATTTGGATCAGAAAGCCACTTTCTGGACAAAAATTGTGTCTACAATTTGATGATAGCACAGATTTTATTATGAAAACATCCTCTATTGATACCTCAATCTCTGAATCTGTCTCCAAGAGTTTCTGGGCTAAAAACAGTTCAGACGGGGGACACATAGAGGAGGTTGAACCCTTAATGACCTCAATTGATCTGGCTGAAACTTTAATGAAATTAACCTATTACCCACTAAAAAGAGAAACTACTCAAGAACTGTGTCCCATTGTATCTGTGTATCTCCTAAAACAACTCAATAGTCCCTGTATCATCCCTTGTATTATCCCTGTTCTGTGCATCAGAAAGATAAATAGGTGTAGCTACTGCGTTGTTTGTTTTGAAGGCCATTAAAAGGTTGTGCTTCTCTGCTTCTCAGTATTCCCCAACCCCAATATCATCTTATCCTTGCTCATTGACATAGCTGTTTACTTTATGGCATTAGATTACACAGTGCATTCTTTAGTATACACTTATACCCAAGACTTATGGTATCTATTTGCATTCACTTGAGAAAATCAACAATATACTTGAATAGTTAGGCCCCAGGGTTTATAGAAGTACCCTCTTACTCCTTAAAAATACTTAATCATAAACTTACAGACATTCTATTCCCAGGAATCCACTTATATCCAATATGTTAATGATCTTCTGTATGCTCTCTGAGAGTTTTACAAAATTAATTCCTTCCACCTGAGAATAGTGATACCATAAAAGAAACACAAAGTATCTACCTATGAACTCCAATTTTGTCAGACCTAAGTGCATTAACAAGGCTACCACATCAGACAAAATAGATAGTCTCTTTCTCTTCAAAAATTGGAAGCTATTCATCATTTTATCTGGATAATTACTAAAAGGATTTCTTGGTCCCATAGGATACTATAGATATTAGATTCCACGCTCTTCTGATGTGATAATTCCAGACACACATAAGCCCTTTCCTTGGGTAGACACCAGATTTTCTCTTACAACTTAGAGAACTCCCTTTAAAAGACCTCATCTTTAAACTCCCCAATTATTATAAAATTTTTTTATCCTATTTGTACCTGAAAGATCGGGTCAGGTTTTGGATGTTCCATATACAATGGACATTAAAAACCAATTACTCATGATAGCCTCTCATTGACCCCAAGGCAAAAGCTTACCCTTCTAGTTCACGTGTAGTGGCAACATAGTTAACTGGGGCCTCTGTGAATTCATTTTAAAATATGTATTTTATCTCATGGTTTTTCAGGTTGCTCATACCTTACTCTTGACTGAAAACACTCCCTATTTTTTTTTTGATTGATCTCTTATTTAAGGAACCAAACAAGAAGGCTACTAAATTGGCCTTAAATCTAATCTGCTCAGTCCGGCTCAAATCTAACCTTCTGCCGGAAGCCAAATCTGCACAAGTTGTCAAAACTCTAGTCCTTACTTGGACCGTCCAGTCAATGGATATAAGAGAACAAAGGTGTATATAGATTGTACAGATATGTTTTTGAGGTGGTTCATAACTTTTATACACTTGGAAAAATGTAATTTCTTAAATGCAGATGGTACTTTGAGTAAACATAACAACCATATAAGACCCCTCTTAGATGGTTTATTTTTCTAAAAGGATTTGCTACATTGAACTGGTCACCAGATGCCCTGTACTTCTATGGATCTCACTCTTTGACTCTTCCCTTTTATAGACTAATATGGCCTGATATCATAAAAGTTTCATGTGTATACTCGAGATTACCATCAATAAGTTCAAGTGGTTCATAAGAAGTATAAACCTCAGGAAGCCCTAAAGGAAACCTGGTTTCCTAGAAATAATACCACCGTAAGACTGCTTGCTCTTAAAGTTTATTAGCTAGTATTAACCATAAATACAGTAGTAAAACCCTGAGAATCAACACTTGAGTTCATATTTCTCAGTTAGAAATAAATATTTATATTAATTCCATATAAATTATATTAATAATAATTATAAAATTTACATATATTTTTGTATACATATATTTTAAAGTATATTCTTCAGTTCAGACATATATACATCTATATATAGCTATACATATAAAATTTTGCATATATGTAACTTTTTGTATGTGCCTACATTTATACAAATTGTATGTGCCTACATTTATACAAATTTTGTAAATAAACAAACTTTGGCCATATAGTGCACCACAAAACAAATCTCAAGAAATTTCAAATGGCTGAAATCAATGTGGCATGCTTTCTACGCTAGTGCAACTAAAAACAGTGACAAACAGGTAACTAGAAACCTACATATTATTAAGATTAGGAAATCATTAAATAATTCATGGTTCCAAAAAGAAATAATAACAGAAAAAATGTTTTAAATAATAAAATTCTGCAGTACCAAATTTTTTTAGATACAGCTAAACTTTAATTAGAAGGAAATTTATAAACATACAAGCACTGGAAAATAAGAAGACCGAAAATCAATGATTCTTGTATCTATGTCAAAAAATTTAGAGAAAGAACAGCATATGAAAACCCCCTAAAGAGAAGTAAATAATGAAAATCAGAACAGAAATTAATGAAATGAAAATAAACATACAATAAAAGTTCCAACAAAGCCAAAGTTGGCTGGTTGAAAGTACTAAAATAAATGAAAAACCTCTAGTAAATGATCAACAAAAAGAAAAAGTTCAATCAGTGTAAGAAATAAAGGAAGAGGAACTAATTATGAATTCTGTTGATGTTGAAGAGAAAAGAGAATATTACAAATACTTATGCAAGAAATTAAATTTTTAGATAAAAGACAGTTCTAGAAAAGTATGTTACCAAACTGAAGAAGAAAGAAAAGCCTGTAATATTCTTTGATTCCACGGGCAACACCTCCCCCCCCAAAAAAACCTGCTCTCCAACACTTAAGAACAAGTCATTTTTATCTTACAAACCTCCTCCAGAGACTAAAAGATGATGAAACATGTTCTTTATCCTATGTGAAGCTAATATGATTATTATTACAAACCTATGGAGAATAATGCTAAAAAAGAAAATTTCAGGTTACTCTAATTCAAATATGTATACAAAAGTATGAAGCAAAACTTTCTCAAAATAAATACAACAAAATTTAAAAAGGGATAATATAGCAGAACTAATTTGGTTTATCACAGAAATGCAAGGTTGACTTAGTATTAGAAAATCAACTAATGTTATCTTCCACATTAGCAGGTTAAAAGAAGTTACACAGTTAGGTGAATGGTGCAGAAAAGAAGGGACAGACAAAATTCAACATTCATTAATTACATTTACCATTGGCCTGATACCTTGCTTACAGAGTTCCCAGCTGCCTCACCAGACTCCATTACTGCAATGACTTCACTACGACATATGATCCTGACCACAGACAAAGATACTTCTTCACTATCAGCGCTGGATTCAGCTGCCTCCACCTTTTGTAACTCCCCTATATGTTCCTCCACTGATCAATGTTGACCCGAGTAGGTAGGGACAACTCTAGGCCCCTATTCGGCAGGAAGAAGTTAAAGAAGATGAGACCTTCCACCTTCAACTACCTTAAAGATTTAAGGGTCAAAATTGTTCAGGGGGGAATGATGAGGGAGCAGGAGGCTGGCTGAGGACAAAGCAAAAGCTGGCACCTTGCACCCCCTCTCCATCCACTCCCCTCAGAATATATGTAGCATTCCTCAGGCACTCCAGACCACCATAAATGAGAAACAAATAGTTCCCCCTGGTTTACAAATGTCCTAGAGATCTACAAAGAAGTTACCTTGTACTATTGATAATTTCCAGAGGCAAATAACTCAGTTCCTCAAGCCCTTCCCTCCATACACAAAACTGAAGGAGGCTGAGGTAGAAGGAAATGTAAATAAAGTTAAATCTCTTCTGAACCTAAATCTCACAAAGATGCTTGATAGCAGGATTGTGACATCCCACCAGGAATCTCCCAACTATCTTGATGTTAATGGCTTGCCAAAAAACAACATTGATCACTCCTCAGGAAGACCTCCGGGTATGCCCAAAGACCTCGTGGATACTCCCAGCACCTTGTAGGCCCTCTTTAGCATATGAAAACTCCGTTGAAACCTCCCCTCCCCTCACCTTCCCCCAACCGCAGGGTACATAACCTGCCATCCCTCACAACCCGGGGCAGCAGCTCTTCCTGCCCATAGGTCCTGTCCCGTCCCGTCCCTGTGCTTTAATAAACCACCATTTTGCACCAAAAAAAAAAAAAGAAGAAGAAGAACCTGTTTGACAATGACGTGTCAGTTGTTAACTGTTCACCAACTATTAGCCAATGTACCACTCCACTGTGGAATGTTGACAGTGGGGAAATCCTATGGACTGAATTGTTCCCCCCAGATTCATAGTTGAAGCCCTCTGTATAAGAGACGGAATTTGTTGGTGGGCCTTTGGGAGGTAATTAGGTCTGGATGAGGGCATGAGAGTGGAGTCCTCATGGTAAGATTAGTGCCCCAGTGAGAAAACGCCAGAGGGCTCTTCCTCTCCCTCCCCCTCCCTCACCCCTTACCCTTATTCTTTCTCTTTCTCTCCAAGACATAGCAAGAAAGTGGTCATCTGCAAGCCAGAAAGTGAGCTTTCACCACGAACCAAATCTGTTGGCACCTTGATGCTGGACTTCTCAGCATCCCAAACTGTGAGAAATGTCTGTTGTTTAAGGCTCCCAGTCTATGGTATTTTGTCACAGCTGCCCAAACAGATAAAGACAGGAAGGTTGTAGATGTGTTGGGAGGAGTATATGGGTACTTTCCATTCAGTTTTGTTGTGAACTTAAAATTACCATTAAAAAATAGAGTCAGGGGGCGCCTGGGTGGCTCAGTGGGTTAAAGCCTCTGTCTTCGGCTCAGGTCATGATCCCAGGGTCCTGGGATCGAGCCCCGCATCGGGCTCTCTGCTCCGCGGGGAGCCTGCTTCCTCCTCTCTCTCTGCCTGCCTCTCTGCCTAGTTGTGATTTCTCTCTGTTAAATAAATAAAATATTTAAAAAAAAAATAGAGTCAGTTATGAAAAAATGGTCTTAGCAAATGAAAAAAAAAAGACAAAACTTACTTAACCTGCTAAAGGATATCTATAAAAACACAGGTCTACAACAAACCTCATACTTAATGGCAACATTAAGTATCTGAGATCATTTTTGTGAAGTCATGCTCAAGACACAAAGACACAGGGGCGCCTGGGTGGCTCAGTGGGTTAAAACCTCTGCCTTCGGCTCAGGTCATGGTCCCGGGGTCCTGGGATCAAGCCCCGCATCAGGCTCTCTGCTTGGCAGAGAGCCTGCTTCCTCCTCTCTCTCTCTCTATGCCTGCCTCTCTCCCTACTTGTGATCTCTATCTGTCAAATAAATAAATAAAATCTTTAAAAAAAAAAAAAAAGACACAGAGACACAGATGCCTACTTTACTCTTATTTTGGGTGGGGGGAGGTCATATGCCCTATTGGTTTGGGTTTTTTTTGTTTTTTTTTAATATTATTATTTTTTAAAATTTCTTCTCAGTGTTCCAGAATTCATTGTTTATGTACCACACTGAGCCTGGTGCTGGGTATTATGGAGATGCCTACTTTACTCTTAACACACTCTAGTCAACATTGCTGTGGTGGTCCTAGGCTACACAGTGAGAAAAGAAAAACAAGTTTTAATTAGATTGGAACAGGAAAAAAAGAAAACCCTATTGCTCCTTTCATTATTCACAGATGATATGGTGGTATGTGAAGAAAACTTAAAAAAAAAAAATTTGACAAACTGAGGGTTGCTGGAGGGGAAGAGGCGGGGAGAGATGGGGTGGCTGGGTGAGGGACATTGGGGAGGGTATGCGTTATGGAGAGTGCTGTAAATTGTGTAAGACTGATGGATCATAGACCTGTACCCCTGAACCAAATAATACATTATATGTTAATAAAAATACTTCAAAATTGTGAAAAAATATTTTAAAAAATTAAAAAATTAAAAAAATTTGAATACATACAAGTTTTGACAGATTGGTAAATTCCAAATCAACATATATCAATCAATACTATTTTTATTCCAGCAATAGCAGATACACCACAATTTTTCATAGATCACTTAAAAGAGCATAAATATGGGCGCCTGGGTGGCTCAGTGGGCTAAAGCCTCTCCCTTCGGCTCGGGTCATGATCTCGGGGTCCTGGGATCGAGCCCCACATCGGGCTCTCTGCTCCGCAGGGACCCTGCTTCCTCCTCTCTCTCTGCCTGCCTCTCTGCCTCGTTGTGATTTCTCTCTGTCAAATAAATAAAATATAAAAAAAAAAAAGAGCATAAATATAAAATGCCAAGAATACAATTTATGTGTGACTTCTGGAGGAAAAAATATAACATTTTAATATTTTACTGAAAATTTACTGTATTGGAGAAGAAACAGAAAGATTATGTGAAGAAGTTAGAAGACTTAATAATACAAAAATGGTAAATATCCCCTAAATGGTCAATAATATAATGAAAAATCGGTCAAAATCCCAACGAGATTTGTCTTTGTCTTTATAAAGAGTTAACATCACTTTGGAATGCAATTTGAATATATCTTAGGACCTAGAAATTCTATTTCTAGAAATATGCTTCAAAAATATACCATATATAACCTTGTACAAATGAACCCAAGGTACATGTACAAGGATGAGAATAACTGTATTTTCCATAGTAGAAAAATCTGGTATATTACTTTTCAATTGCTGCTGTAACAATTTTGTCACAAACTTAGTGGCTTAAAACAACACATATTTAATTTCTTATTGTTCTGTAATTTAAAAGTCTGACAAAGGCATCACAGGCCTAAACTCAAGGTGTCAGCAGGACTGCATTCCTTTCTGAAGGTTGTAGGGAGACTCTGTTTCCTTGCCTTTTCCAGTTCCTGGAAGCCGCACATTTTCCTTGGCTCATGGCCTCCTTCTACCATCTTCAAAACCAGCAACATGGCATATCTTTGATCATTTTTACACAGTCACACTCAGTCTCTGACCTTAGCCTGGAGAAGTCCTTCCCCTTTCAAGAAAAAATGAGACCAGTTTGGGCCCATCTAGACAATCCAGAATAATCATCTCATTTCAAGGTCCTTAACCTTCATCATATCTGGCAAAGTCCTAAGTCCTTTTGCCATGAAAGGGAACATATTCACATGTTTTGGGACATTTTTGAGGGACCACTCTTCTGCTTACTAAAATTGAAAATAAACCACATATTAATGTGATAGTTTTGTTATGTCAGTTTAGTTAAACCAGGAACTACATTTTCTGGAATCCCCTTTCCTGAATAGTTCTGTGTAAAAGAAAGCTAAAGAAAGGATTTCTGTGAGATTTGGAAGGAAGAAGCAAAGCAGCTGCCATTATTCTCGGATCGTTATGGTCAGGTAGTAAATAGACTAAGAAATGTAGAGGTGCCCAATGGCTCCCTGCTTGCTCTCACTCTCCTCCATTTCACGTTCAGCTTGTCTTTCCCCTTGCTGGCCCTGCTAATCAAACTGGCCCCTGGTCTACCACCAAATGCTTGATCTCTCCCAATGCAGACACCTCTCCACAAGCTCCTTCTTCATATCCTGCTTTGATGGTTAGTTGTGTTCTGTTTTCTCGTTTCCTCTGCAAGTTTTGACTTGCTATTTGTGACACTGTTTAAGGAGGAACTGTTTAATGACACACATTCTCTCTCTGATGCCTGAATTCTCCCTTCTCTATAGAACTTCATTTTCCAGGTTACTCCCATATTTGTGAGAAGTCTATGTCTATAATAAATCTTTTATTTTATAAACACTCATGGTGGTCCTCCTTTTGTAAAGGAACCCTGATGGGCATGGTCAATAAAAAGTGAAATGGATTATTAAATTGTGGCATTTCTGTATGTATGGCAAATCTCATAATGCAAGGAAGAGAGGCAGGGAGGGGAATTTCAGTGCATGAAATGAGCACCCGCTGCCTCAAGTAGGCCACAAACATTTGAGTCTGGTTGGTGGGGGGACTTACTCGTTTCTCTTTTTTATAATGCTAATCCCCTCACAAAGTGCAGCAGGTGATTAGCTATAGTAAGCATGGGTACCAGCATGCACTGCTCCCTAAGGAGACTAATTCTCCATCTAACAATTTTCCTTACAAAGACATCCCAGATGGAGAAAAGGAAGCAAACGCAACAAGGACTTTAAGCCAAAAATTTTTTTCAGAACACAAAGCACTGTCACTCTAATGTTTCCCATTTACTGACTCTTACTAGTGTCTGGCATTGTGCTAAGCATCATTTCATTTAATCCTCACAAAAGCCAATGGAAAGCAGACCTAGTTCCCCATTTTATATATGAGGAGACTGAAGGTCTAAGAGTTTAAGTAGCCTTCCACAGGTCATGATAGTGACAGATCTGTGAAGGAAACCCAGATCTTGCTGACTCAAGTCTGCATTTAACCCACATGGGATCCAAGATAAAAACCGAAACATAGTATTTTAAGTAACTAGAGTTTTCCTGGCTCCATAGTTCACCTACAAGCTTTGCTCCATGACACTTGGCATTTGCTGTTTGTACAGCACTTACTATTTCCATTTGGTTTAGGGAAACCAGTTTCCACTCCTGGGAATAAATTTGTAAAAGGTATGGAAAGAGGAGGCCAGTCATGTGTAATAAAGCACAGGGAGAAGCAATGAATCACAGACAGTTGGGGCCCAGGTTCTCAAGTCAGATGGATCTTTATTTGCATCCGTGCTCTGCAGAAAGAGAAATGGAAGAAGCAGGAAAGGAGAAATCTATGGCAGCTCTGTTATTCTGTTATTACATCTGCAAAATGATGAGATAAGTGATCTCAAATATATGAAGTTCCTTAATTTTTAAAATATTTTTACTATTTACAATTGCGAACAAATAAACATATTGCTTTCTGGGCATAATGGATTTACTTTTTACGTTCTAATTTTTTGTTCCATGTATTCCTATAAACCAGCATTTTTATAAACCAAGTCAAACTGCCTTCTTCACGAAGTCCAGATTGGATATAAACACACATTAAGCTATGGCTTGGGCTACACTGACAGGCTCAGGCCATGGTAGAACAATTGTGTGATCAGTGTCAGGGCCAGGTCTTGGGTGACAACGGGCACATCAAGGAAGAGAAGGAATAGTTTAATCCAGCACTAGACCAAAGTAAAAAGCCACATCCTATAATTAAGTCCATGGGTTAATACCAGGTTAAGTACTTTGAGGTAACCACATTAAGTAAAGTCTAATGCCATAAAAGTTGCATGTATTTGAGTGAAAGGGCTTTTTTCCATAATTTCATGTTGAATCCCAAATCAGTGTGTCTTGAAATAGAAACAGAACAGTCAGCTGGCAAGGGTGCACGGGCAGTACAAAGTCTCACACAGGCAGATGGGCACTGCAGAAGGCTATTACTTCCCTGAAGGAATTAGTTAGAACAAAGGTTAATCAGAAACCCTCTGTAACATATTCACTTTACACTAAAAGCCAGAAAGTTCACTGTCTATGATAGTTCTCATCTTGAATTATGTCCAACTACACTTCCAGTAGGGGGTTCTGCAGAGAGATCGAATGATAACATCAAGAGATTCCAACCACAAAATATCTCCAGTATAAAAGATGCTGAAAATTTGAATATAAAATTTCTTCCATTACAAAATTTTCTGGGAAAAACAATCTAAAAATTAAATCTTTTTGCAAATTAAAGCCCAAATTTAAAGGCCCAAATGAGGTCCAAAGACAAAATATCTTGCTTCTGTAAATTAATTAATGTTCAACAATTACCTCCCTCCTAACCTTCTAATTCTATCCAGGCTCAGCTGTTACAGTTAGGGTTCTTTTAGCAGCTGAAGCTTTGGCTGTTTCACTGGAATCAGTGTAGTCTTTCAGGAATTAAGTTGTTGAATTATTCAACAATAAATTTCTCTTGAGCCTCACTTTGAAGAATTCAAAGCATTACTAAGACACAAGATTTTTGCAACTCTGGCCCACAGCCTCCAAATTTAGAAAATAAGCCAATTCCCAGCCCATAGAACCATTATCATAGGTGATAGCTTCATAGAGGCCAATGCTTAGAAACTCAAAAGTAGGAAGAAAGTCAGTTTGGAGTCAATTTACAACAGTTTGTTTTTGTTTCTTTGTTCTTAAGACTCCAAGAGCTATAAACATCAATTCGAATGGAAGACCTAGCCCAATAAAGATTTTGATTATGCTGCTCTGTATATCTTATCTTGTTAGGGGTAGGAATCCAATAATACAAGTCATTCTCTTAGAGAGTAGCATTGGAAACATTACTGTATTCTCTCAATCTATGGAAAATGTATAATGGTGATAGCTGACATTCACTAATTCTAATGTATTTCTTAAGGGGTACACAGTCCCTTCCAGGATAGGATCCAGCACGGCTCCACTTGGAAAACTGTGTCCACTCTCTCATGAGCAGGCATTTTCATGCTTATGTCATAGTGGCTATTTCCCCTGACTCTTGTAAAATTGTTCAGGACTCTCTCACCTGCCTCTTAAAGGGCCTATCTCTCATGTATATTTCCCTGTAGCATGCTATAACCCATTCCTGTGTTGTGAATAAGTTATTCATATATTGAGTACTTGTATCCTCCAGGCATATCATAGTTGGTACATTTACTCCAAAAAAAACAGCAAATACACTATCATGTTCAATATGGGAAATGGTATGAAAAATGTTGGGAGGCACTGAAACCAATCCAAATCAAGAGCCAAATTGAGGACACCTACATGAGGTATCTTCTGAGCCTGTGCATAAGCAATATGGATGTAAGATTATTCCTTCCTTAACCCTCAATTACACTCACTGAAATGCCATTTGGAAGGCCTGTCTCACTGGACCTGACCAGACCTGTCACTATCAACTTACACCTGGAATTTCACCAAATCTCTACAGTCTTCAGAGGACTCAGCTGCTCTGCAAGCCAAAAGCAGCAAAAACTTGTCTGCACTTCACATAAGCAGAATATATTTCCCTTATAACTGAGTCCTTGCCCCTGGTGCTTCAGACTCAGGATTAATGATAGGGCAACCATATAATTTATCATACATGTTTGATCATAAAATGAAGCACTAAAAAAGCATTATCTGAGATTTAGCTGAGCAAAGAGGGACATATGGTCACCCTAGTCACTGAAGAGCAAGCCAACAATCAGGCAATAGATTAGTGAGGGTAAATAAAATCCCAATAATATGAACTAGTGATTGATCTACAGATAGGATTGCTTCCCTGTTACTGAGTCGGTGCTCCACCAACAGATGGAGAGTGAGAGGCCCACGTTGGGGAGATGATCACATGAGAAAAGGAGGTAGTTCACCAGTGGTTAGTACTCCATCTTCATCTTCTACTTCTTAACAATTTTCACATGTTCACATTTTCTCTCACACCCATCCACTAATGAATCACTAACTCTCCCTATCTCTACTTCAAAGGTGCATCCTCAATTGAGTCATTTCTCGTCTTTTTTGTTGTTATAACTTAATGTAAACTATCTCTCACCTGGAATACCACATTAACGTCCTCACAGATCCCTGGTCTCCCACTCTTAATCCCCAGTGATCCATCTTCCACAGTGTCTTTCTAGGTTTATATCACTACTTTCTCTATTTCTAAAAACTCACCAATAGCATCCCATAGTGACGAGAATAAAACTTTACTAAGGCTTTAAAAATCCTGTATAATCTCCTGTATAATCTGGCCCTCATCTACCTCTCAATCTATTCTCTGTATTCACTACATTCTAGCCACACTCTTATTTTCGTCCTTTTAATGGGCAAAGATTCCCATTCCCAGGGCCCTTGATCTTGCTATTTCTTCTGTTATGATGCTATTCTCCACAATCTTTGCACAACTTGATTCTACATGACTCAAGTCAACCTTCTCAGGCATATCTTTCTTAACCATGGTAATTAAAGCTCCTCATTCTTCTTGTATGTCCTATTTTACTTTGTATATCACTTATTGCCTCCAGAAAATCTGGGTCAATGTAATCTCTTTAAACGATACCTGGCACCTGATAAATAATCATTACATAGCTCTTGACTGACAAATATGAAAAATCTTTCTGAAAAGTAAAACTTAAATCCATTGAAACCACATCTCAAAATTGTGGCCTTTATATATATAAAGAATATTAAAAAATATAAAAATATATAAAATATATAAAATATAAAAAATACATATATAAAATATATTTTCCTTAGATCTTTATTTTCACCACCAATCTCAGTTCTGAACTCTTGGTTCATTCTCCTGTGCATGTTTCATCTTATCCTGCAAATCTGATGTGGCTTGTGTTAATTCAACAGTTCCAACATCCATCTTCATGGACTAATATTGTTCATAAGTTCACGAATTTACAATATGCTTTCTTTTCTGTATTATCATAATTAAAAATGCAGTTTGTACACTGTTTGATTCTTCTTTCTCTTTTTCCTGCTTGCCAGTTGAACACAGATAGAGTTCCTGTAGACCCCCTTCCCTAAATGCAATTTCTCAGTCTTGTTTCAACTGCTGCCACATCCCCTCTTTTATCCATACCAGCCATCACTTCCCACATCTGGAAGTTCTAGAAAATGAGAAAAAAGGAAACCGATCCCTTTTTTACCATGCACCTGCACTTGTTCATTCCCTGTCTATGGCAAAGAATGCTTAGATCTCAGCAACACCAACACCTACATTCTCCTCTCAGCTCTCATCAACACCTGACTTTTCTCACTCTCGGTTTCATAAATTTATGGAGGCACCTTGGAAAGCTAATACCTTACTACCACTTTAAAATTATAAACCTTGGGGCACCTGGGTGGCTCAGTGGGTTAAGCCTCTGCCTTCAGCTCAGTCATGATCTCAGGATCCTGGGATGGAGCCCTGCATCAGCCTCTCTGCTCAGCAGGGAGCCTGCTTCCCCCCTTCTCTCTGCTTGCCTCTCCCCTACTTGTGATCTCTTTCTCTGTCAAATAAATAAATAAAATCTTTAAAAAATAAATAAAAATAAATAAAAAATAAAATTATAATCCTTAAGTGTCTGTTTCACATTGTTAGAGAGTTGAAGGTGGCTGATTTTAACAAAGTCTACTATTATATACTATGCATATATATATTATACATGTATTATATATATAATATAGATATATGAAATCTACTATTATATACTAATATATAATATTATATACTATTTTAACAAAAATAGTACATAAAAACAAGTTTGTTCCCAGGTCCTCTCCACTGGTTAAGGAGAATTGATGTTAAGAAAAACAAACAAACGAAACTCAGTTGAGTTTTGTTTGTTTGTTTTTCTTAACATCAATTCATCAACAAAGTTGAGTTTCTATTTTTCTGTAGTTCTTGTTTTCTTTTCCGTTTTCTTTTGCAGAGGTATGAACCAGACTGCTGGCTGGGAAGCATTTTGGAGAAATTAGATTTAGGTTAAATTTTATGAAAATCACTCATTCCAAGTAAACTACAGTAGACCAGGTGTTAGTCAGACTCAGAATTAGAGCAGACTATATAGCTTCTGATTTGGCAAACACCAAGTAGGTTGCCAAAAAACATTTAGCCTATGTATTGGCACTGTGAGAATGCTATTTTGTCTTCCTTTCCACTTCAGGGCACTGTCTACTTTGGCAGAAGCATGGCCAAATTACATTTTTCCAGTTATGTAAGGAGTTACATGTGGAAAGTTGGCTTAAACAGCCCTGTTTCATCTTAGTGATATTTCAGCTTCCTTTCTCGATGGTTGGTGCTAGGTGGTCCTGCCCCTAAATCTAGCTCAAGTGGTGTCACCCTACCCAGTCTTTGCTTTCTCTGCCACAAATTTTATCAGTTGTGCTGACATCCTTGGGCTGGCCATACACAGTCAGCTGATCCCACTGCTGGCTTTTCTCCATCCTAAGCCCAACTCACAGAACATCTTCTATGCCTATTTGATATATTAAGTGTAGAGTTGAGAGCAGCTATACTCAGGAACCTCCCAGGACAGAAGAGAGTTAGAAATGCTACTAAGGGAGGAGCACAGTGGTAAAGGAGAGGAAAACTAACAAGGACATGAGAGTGGAAAAACATGAGACCAGAGAGACACATAAAATAGAAACAGAGATAAGGAGAAAAATGATTAGCAGTACATTGAATCAGACACAATTTTTAACATGGTACTATTTTTAGATTAAAATGACCTAGAAATAAAAAAAAAGAATTTTAATTGATTGAATTATTTAAAACTAAGATTTAATCAAGTCATACTCTTAAACCATATACTATTTATGCCTAGTTACTTTGTAGGAAAGTAACATATGTTGTTAAATGTCAAAGGAACATTTTCTTAGTGAGTTTTGGTGATTACAATAGTATATCCTTTCTGTCTCTATGCTCAGTCGTCATGGTTTGAATGTCTGCTTCTTTGAACTGGTTCACAAAGTATGACTATACCTGAGAGAAAATCTGATTTCACTATAAAACCACAGGGAGAGTACCAATTCAGAGACAAAGAATCTTATAATCCAGTTCATAAAAAAAGAATGCAAGAAATTTTAAGTAGAAGGGAATAGTTGAGCCAAAAAAAAAAAAAATTAGTTTCAGCTTTAGTTTGGGTTTGCAAACAGTAGAATTTGTTAGTCATTTCAGCTATTTGGTTTCTACAAATGTCAAATCCTTTTATTTCCATTTGCTTCCACAAAGATACCTCTAATAAAGACAAGGATTACGATAATCCATTTTAATACTATGTACAATAATAAGAATCTTTTTACCCCAGCAACCAAAGGTTTTCCACATAAAAAAAGTATATAAAAAATCAGAAGCACTATAGCTGGGAAGGAGCTAGATGGCACATAACAAAAGAGCAAAGATCACTTGAAAATAATTTTTAAATATACTTTTCATCATTTCAGTTATAAGAGAGCCTGTATTTTCTACCTCTCTTTTACTAAGTTATGCTCATTTCTTTGTAGTCATTTCTACCTTGAAATGGCCACCATTTCATTTGTTAAGAAAATAAAAAAAATAACTTAAATAATGCATAAAAAGTTTTTCATAAATATAGATTCCCATTAATCCAAAACTATAAGAAAATAAATTTGCTACATTTCAAAGTATAGTAAATGACTTTAAGATCACTGTGCCCATTACTCCAAAGAAGACATGCAAATGGCTAACAGACACATGAAAAAATTTTCAGCATCACCAGCCATCAGGGAAATACAAATCAAAACCACAATGAGAACCACCTTACACTAGTTAGAATGGGAAAAATTAACAAGACAAGAAACAAGTGTTAGCAAGGATGTGGATAAAGGGGGACGCTCTTACACTGCTGGTAGGAATGCAAGCTGGTAGAGCCCATCGGGAAAACAGTATGGAGGTTCTTCAAGATGTTAAAAACAGAGCTACCTTATGGCCCAGCAATTACACTACAATGTATTTACCATCAAATACAGATGTAGTGAAAAGAAGGGGCACATGCACCACAATGTTCATAGCAGCAATGTCCACAATAGCCAAACTGTGGAAAGATCCAAAATGCTCTTTAACAGATGTGGATAAAGAAGATGTGGTTCATATATACAATGGAATATTACTCAGCCTTCAGAAAGAATGAATACCTGCCATTTGCATCGACATGGATGGAACTGGAGGGGATTATGCTAAGTGAAATAAGTCAAGCAGAGAAAGACAATTATATGGTTTCATTCATATGTCGAATATAAGGCATAGTGCAGAGAACCATAGGGAAAGGGAGGGAAACCTGAATGGGAAGAAATGAGAGAGAGAGAGAGACAAATGATGAGAGATTCTGGACTCCAGGAAATAAACCAAGGTTACAGAAAGGAGAGTGGTGGGGGAATGGGGTAACGAAGTGATGGGCATTAAGGAGGGAATGTGTTGTGATGAGCACTGGGTGTTATATGAAACTAATGAATTGTTGAACACTACATCAAAAACTAATGATGTGCTATATGTTGGCTAAATGAACATAACAAAAACATATTAACTAAAAAAAGATCGATGTGTCCTCTTAATTCTTGTTATGTCGTGGTATGCTTTGTGTGCACATGTAGTTACATACATATGTGTATGTGTATACTTTCACTTTAGTCTTTAAAGCATAAATTCATACAAAATAAATACTTCATTTACAGAAAACAAGTATTGTATATGGTTGAAATAATAGTAAAGAACATATGCATATGATGTAGCAAATATAAGTAACTATGGCATTACTAATGCACTGCATATTTTATAAAGATAATGAAGCTGGCAAAACTTAAATGATGCTGATCACAGAACCTATCCTGACCCAACCTTCTTAGTATAAGTGTATTTATAAAAGTAGAAGAGATGCTTCCCTTCTCTTTGCAATATTACAATTAAAAGGAGTGAATACCACTGAAGTGAAATAAAATAAAATAAAATGGATAAATGTAAAAAAAAAAAAAAGGAGTGAATACTGTTTTCCTACCTATTCTGGATAAGAAAGCACTAGGAGTATGGGGAATATTTGGAGGAGCACTTGAGCATCACATCCAAAATGGGTGTAGGTAAAAATATTGAGCCTAAAAACAAGCAACAACCCCTTCTCCTCATACAGGGCTCTTCGTTGCTCATTTGATGGCCTTTCAGATTTTTTCCTTTCCTGATTTTAACAAGAATCCCTTCATCTTCAGCATAGCTCAAGTACTTGAAGCTTCAAGTACAACTGATCAACCCAGCTCCAGAAGTATTCCTAATATATTTCGAAGCAATTCCTTTGACCCCATCTTCCAAAGACTGGTCCAAGGTGGTTATGTGTGATAAGCCATGGAAAGGGTGGCTGCACTAAATCTTGTGTAGGTCTGATAATGTAGTAAGAAATATAGCTTGGAACAACATAGCTGAATTCTCTTAAATGGTAATAGGTAGAAACAAGTGGTGCATACTCCATCCTGACCTCAAATAGTATAAAAGACATCAAATTCAACTGGTTTGGCAGATACCTCACTCCATATAAGCTCCAGAGACCACCAAACTCTGAATATGTAAATTTCAAGAAAAGCAAAGGGAAATACTGAGATCGTACATTCCTGAAGTATATTTTGTGCACATCTTCTTCACTGAGTGTAGGTATAAGAGTAAATCAAACTAAAAGGGACATAAAACCAAATCCTATATATTGTTGTTGCCATTTTTCAAACATAAAACTGATGATCTGATCTGGCCCTGCTCTTGTTGCAGTCAACAAGAATAAGTATAGAACAAGAAAGGACTGAAATAAGGATGAGACCACCAGGCTTCCTGGATATCTGACTACCATTAAGATCAGGATCACTTGATCTGTGGAACCTAAGGGAAAACTTCTGAGAAGACAGGTTATTTAAGAAGTGGCCTGTTAATGTGGAGAAAGGGGAACCCTCTTACACTGTTGGTAGGAATGCAAGTTGGTGCAGCCACCTTGGAGAACAGTGTGGAGATTCCTCGAGAAATTAAAAATAGAGCTTCCCTATGACCTTGCAATTGCACTACTGGGTATTTACCCCAAAGATACAGATGTAGTGAAAAGAAGGGCCATCTGTACCCCAATGTTTATAGCAGCAATGGCCACGGTCGCCAAACTGTGGAAAGAACCGAGATGTCCTTCAACGGACGAATGGATAAGGAAGATGTGGTCCATATACACGATGGAGTATTATGCCTCCATCAGAAAGGATGAATACCCAACTTTTGTAGCAACATGGACGGGACTGGAAGAGATTATGCTGAGCGAAATAAGTCAAGCAGAGAGAGTCAAGTATCATATGGCTTCACTTATTTGTGGAGCATAACAAATAACATGGAGGACATAGAGAGATGAAGAGGAGATGGGAGTTGAGGGAAACTGGAAGGGGAGGTGACCATGAGAGACTATGGACTCTGAAAAACAATCTGAGAACAAAATGAATTCTGTTATGCTGAAAAGGAAAAAAAAAAAAGTGGCCTGTTAAGACAGAAGATTTGCCAGCTCTGCCTAATCCCTCCTTTAAGCCATTACCCATCATCTCAATGCTATTAAATTGTGATCATATTGAAAGATTTTCAGGAGAGTGTAAGTATGGAACACCCAAGCCAAAGTAAGGCATGCCTGCTATGGAGGTTTGGGGCCAAGGTCTGGATGCAGGGATGACTGTGGGTATAAGCAGGATCTTTCCCATAGAATTCTTCAGTTCCAGTGGGATTCATACAAATGCCCATGGATCTGCAAGCCCAGATAATCCCTTCTGGCCACAGGTTTACTATCCTTTCCACTTTCTGGCTTTTCTTCTTGGAAGGTTCTGGGAGGGGTTCTCAGAAGAACTGGCAGTATCCCTCCCAGGTTCACCCCTGGACCACATTTCCAAGTAATGTCTCATTCCATAACAGGTAACCCAGACTAATGTGGGTTCCATTTCAAGATGGCAGTGTAGGAAGATCTTGAACTGATCTCCTCCCATGAACACACTGGAATTATAGCTACATAAGGAACAATTTCCTCTGAAAGAAACCGAAAAAGTAGCTGAGCAATTCTTATACATCAGGTAAATGAGAAAATATACCTACATCAACATGGGTAGCAGAGGCAGAGACATAATCTCACCATAAACCCCAGTCCAGTGTGAAACCCACTCGCTGGAGAGAACTGAAAATTCCAAGCTGCTCCTGGAGAAGTGAAGGGTTTAAACCTCGTGTCTGAAACCCCAACTTTTGAGATCTGTGCCTGAGAAATGAAACCCAAAACATGTGGCTTTGAAAGCTTGCATCCGTGACACCCACAAACCTATAGTAATCTGAGAAACAATTCTTAAAGGCCCACAAGCTCACCTGGTTAGCTCCCAGAGCCAGTGCAGAGGCAGCTGACTGAAATGTACTGCTTTCTGTGAGAGGTCCATTTGCTCAGGAGCAAGGCATCTAATTTAACACATATCTGGGGTCCTACAGAAATATTCTCCAAGGACAGAAACCAGCAGGTACCTTCTTTGCTCTCTACCTCTGCCTCAATCCAGGTCCCCAGTATTTCCTGGGGAAGGAGTTTGTACACACTTCTGGTGCCCTGGTTTCTACAGCTGCCACCCAAGGGATACCCCTTGAATGGCTGGTTCCGGTGGCTAACAGGGTTTACACTCAGATGTTTCACAGGATTATAACAAATGGAGAAGTCTTTCTTTTTTTTTTTTTTTCTTTAAGATCTTATTTATTTATTTGAGTGAGAAAGAGAATGAGAGGGAGAGAGCACAAGGAAGGGGTAGGGTCACAGGGAGAAGAAGACTCCCTGCTGAGCAGGGATCCTAATGTGGGATTTGATCCCAGGACTCCAGGATCATGACCTGAGCTGAAGGCAGTCACTTAACCAACTAAGCCACCCAGGGACCCCTGGAGAACACCTTCTTAACTAGTCACCTCCCAGAGCAAAGAAGCAGCAGACTGAAATGCTGAATTTTCTGTGAAAGGGGCCTATTAGCTTATCTTTACAGTAGCTGCCTGAGGGGCAGGCTTCTAATTAAACACATATCTAAAGGCCAACAGTAATCTTTTCCAGAGAACTTAAGGGGAGGGCACTATTTTTGTGTTCTCCCTTTGCCTCATTCCTTGACATCAGTCTTGGCAATGATTTTTTGGACTTGACACTAAAGAAAAGGCAACAAAAGCAAAAATAGACAAGTGGGACTACATCAAACTAAAAAGCTTCTGCACAGCAAAGGACACCATCAACAAAACGAAAAGACAACCTACTGAATGAATGGGAGAAAATATTCACAAATCACATATTTGTTAAGGGGCTAATATCCAAAGTACATAAAGAACTCGTACAACTCAATAGCCAAAAAACAAGCATCTGACAAAAAATTGGGCAGAGGATCTGAATAGACAGTTTTTCAAAGAAGACAGACAGGTGGCCAATAGGTACTTGAAAAGGTATTCAACATCACTAGCCATCAGGGAAATGCAAACCAAAGCCACAGTAAGATATCACTTCACACCTGTGGGGGGTGGCTATTATTTAAAGAAGAAGAAGAAGAAGGAGGAGGAGGAGGAGGAGGAGGAGGAGGAAAGGAAGAAGAAGAAGAAGAGGAAGAGGAAGAAGAAGAAGAGGAGAAGGAGGAGGAAGAGGAAGAAGAAGAAAGAAATAACAAATGTTGGTAACAATATAGTGAATAAGTAACAGGAAAGCATTATTGGTGGGAATGTCAACTGGTACAGCCACTATGGAAAACAGCATGGAAGTTCTTCAAATAATTACAAAAGAACTATCATATGATCCAGCAAATCCATTTCTCAGTATTTATCCAATGGAAACAAAAACCCTAACTCAAAAAGATATCTGCACCCTCATGTTCATTACAGCTTCATGTTCAATAGCCCAGATATGGCAAAGATCTAAGTCTCCATCAATGGCATGTGCATGTGTGCACACACAAGCACGCACGCACACACACACACCAACACACAGACACACAATTATTCCATTATTAAAAAAGAAAAGGATATCCTACCGTTTGTGACAACATGGATGGACTCTGAGGGCATTATGCTAAGTGAAATAAGTCAGACAGAGAAAGACAAATACGATATGATTTCACTTATATGTGAAATCAAAAAAAGAAAAAGGGGGTTGCCAGATATAGAGGGTATGGGAGTGAAATGGGCAAAGGTGATCAAAAAGTACAAATTTGAAGCTATAAAATAAGTCCTGAGGATGTTACGTGCATTGTGGTAACTATAGCTAATGATATTGCATTGTGGTTTTTTTGAAAGTTGCCAAGATGGTGGATCTTAAAATTTTTCATCACAGGGAAAAAATGTGTGACTATATATGGCAATAGGGGTTAACTAAATTTACTGTGGTTTTCATTTTGCAGTGTATACATACATCAAATTGTTTTATTGTATTCCTGAAATTAATGTTATATGTCAATCATATTGCAATAAACAAACAAACAAACAAAACAACATGGACTAAGTAACGTGATGAACAATGCAATAGTCAAGAATACCCAATCCAGGGGATGGGAGGGAATAGTGTGACTTAGTAAGCCCTACCTTGTCTTTCTGTCACAGATGCTAGGCCCCATTCCAAATTTGTTGGCTGTTCTACAGCATCACAAGTAGGGAATCTTCAGAAGGGAAACTCAGGCCCTTTCCCAGCACAGAAGAGACATCTGACTAAAGGACACAAGGAGAAAATGGATTCAGTTCACCAGCTGAGAGTAGAGAGAGACTGTGCTAGTTTACTCTCTACAAAAGGGCAAGTCTCTGGGGGTGCTTGGGTGGCTCAGTGGGTTAAGCCTCTGTCTTCGGCTCATGTCATGGTCTCGGGGTCTTGGGATTGAGCCCCGTATCAGGGTCTCTGCTCAGTGGGGAGCCTGCTTCCCCCTCACTCTCTGCCTGCCTCTCTGCCTACTTGTGATCTCTCTCTCTGTGTCAAATAAATTAATAAAATATTTTTTTAAAAAGGCAAGTTTCAGGTTTATAGGGGCACTCCAACATCTTGTAATGATTATAGTCCTACTGGTACTTTGTGAGGTGCCTGGCAATGCTAACTTTGCATGAACTTCATAAGGGATAATGGGGAAGGAGTAGCATAGAATCACAGAAACGTCAGGTATGAACTGGATCCTGCCTTATTTGTGTATGCAGTAGTTGAGAAAACCTCTGCATTTAGTAGTGACAGAATTCAGCATTATGTTGTGCTTGTGAGCCAGATGACCCCAGTTCACCCGTTATCTTACAAAGTTCGGACTGTAAGTACCACTCCTCTTTCCCTTCTGCCTAGAAGCTGCTTAGCATTGATGAGAACTTAACCAATGGTCCCACTACCAAGCTGCAGAGATATGAGAAATGAGTGTTAAGGAGAAAGTGTGGCAGGCTTAAGGGTGGGTTTCATAAATCCCTCAGGATCCCCAGATGAAAGGACATTTGCGTAGCTGGTTAAAAATGCAATTGAGAACTTTGGACCAAACACACATGGTACTTAGTTCTGGACAGTTTTGGCAGAAAATAGGGTATGCCAGTGTGCTGAACTGGTGGGAAGGAATATTAAAGATAACAGTCTCCAAATAGGGAGGAAATCTCTATAAAGAAAGCATATTTTTTATTTGTTTATTTTCAGCATAACAGTATTCATTGTTTTTGCACCACACCCAGCCCCATGTAATACGTGCCCAAGAAAGCATATTTTTATGAAACTTATACGTAAGTAAATGGGAGATAAGTTATTCTCAGAAGAAATGACCTTATAAGGTCTGCATAACTTAAGCTTAACGAACTGTTCTTAATGGAGTCTAGTAAAATAAAGAGCTACCAAAATGTAAGTATGCATATGCCCAAAATCCACTAAATGCCACTCTTTTAAATTTTTAATTGCCAGCCCCTCATTGTCATTTGCATCAGTCTTTAAATCCAGAACAAATTTTTGATCTATCTTCCACTTTAGATAGATGAAACATGAATATATAGATTGTTCAGTTTTCTGTGAAGGTTTTTTTTTTTTTCTTTTCATTAACTGGTTTGGCATTTTTAGATGTTCATTAAAATTATTATTGTGTATTACATACACACTATCTCACTTAACATTAAATTTTTTTCTAAACTGACATATTCATTGTATTGTTTTTTTTTTAAAGATTTTTTATTTATTTGACAGAGAGAGAGATCACAAGTAGACAGAGAGGCAGGCAGAGAGAAAGGGGGGGGGAAGCAGGCTCCCTGCTGAGCAGAGAGCCCGACGCGGGGCTCGATCCCAGGACCCTGAGATCATGACCTGAGCCGAAGGCAGCGGCTTAACCCACTGAGCCACCCAGGTGCCCCTATTCATTGTATTGTATAGACACTCTCTCTCTCTCTCATTAAAGAATGAGGTCTGGCCAATAACTTATAATAAAGATGGAAAAAGGAAAAAAGCTAGAATCAAATCTACAAAATTAACTTAAGAATTGTATGCAAATACTATCACAAACACCAGGGGGTCTATCTAGTTTGCTAACATCACCTTATCATGTGTCTCTTTTCTATGAAATGAGAGGAAAAAGGATAAAATAATTTCATATTGATTTTAATCTATCAACAAATTCCTAAGCACTGAAGAAGTGTAACCTATCTCTATACAAGCATGGATTGTGATTGTACTTTATTCCAATAAGAACCCAATTTTAAAAAGCATCAGTAAAAATCTCATTATTTTATAGTTCATCAATGATGGTAAAAGACAAAAATAAATGGGAAATAAATTTATTTCATCAATCACTCTAAACGAATGCAAATCCCTTATGAAAAGACCAAGAAAAAGTTCATACTCCAGTGTAAAATTCATAAGGTTTTAAAAGAAATACTTTATTCTATCTGAAGCACATTATGTTTTCTCTTCCTCATTACTGTATCTAGTGAAGCAATTCTGATTTGGGGGCACTTTACTATTAATGTGCATAGCGTTCTGAAATAAACTGACAATTTCTACAGAGAAACAGCTGTCAATCTACTAGCTGATAAACAGCAGATAAAAAGTCTTTCATATTTAGTGTTTCCAAGGAAACCATTCTCAATATACATTTATTTGACATGTGAACTTTGAAGGAATTGTATCATCTCTGTGCATTTGAGAGGAAAGCAAATGAGAGGTGTAAGTTAAAAACTCTAGAATGGAACATTACTTCCATGACAATGAAGAGTATTGAAAGAATTGGCTAACTATATTGATTTGATTGAACACAAGCAAGATGATGCTTTAAAAAAGAGGAAACTAGAATAAATATGTTCTAGGGAAACTTGTTAGTGAAATACTTCACAAGGGAATGCCCTTATAAACAATACTAGAATGACAACACAAGGAAGGCTGAGACAAGAAAGCAAAATAAAATAACAGCAACAAATAAAGAACTGAAACTACAGAATAACAGAGGCAACGGATTAAGGAAGCAAATATGCAAGCTAGAACTTATTAATATTTATTTATAGCAACACTAATATAAAGAAAATTGGCCGATGTGGTCAATTCCAAAAATCAGTGGCAGCTGTAAGACTTTTAAGTTGGTCAAAACAGTTGACTGCAATATCCCACACTGAACGTACTTGGTATCTAACCTCTTTGGTGCACTCAGTAAGCATCTGCTATTATCATTCATTTATAACAAGTATAAGGGCTTCTGAAATACTCTGAATACTAAGATATGCATAAATATGGGAGTATTTCTAAATATAATTTCTAAATATATTCTAGTTATAATTTAATTGGAATGCTTTACTGGGCTTTCATTTTTAATATGAATGTTTAAAATGAACACTTTTAATATTTAACATGTCTAATGTTAAAAGACATGAATATGCATACACATACACATTTCTTTCCTACTGGACATCTGAGAATAAACACACAGGCATGCCACTTGAAAATGTCATGGTTCTACTAACACTTCTAACCCTCCGAGGAGAAGCTTTCAGAATGAAGTAATTCACCTTCATACCTCCTGCCTCATCACAGAGACATTCTAGTACCTAATACACTTCTAGTCACTATGTATTTTGTCTTTTTTCACGTGCTTCCAAAGTACATTTCATTTTAAGTGTTTAAATTATGGATAGGATGTTTCTTTTGGGTCATAGATGCATCTTTATCATAAAGTAGCTCTATTAGTGAAGCCCATGTCAAGACTTCAAATGAGGGGCGCCTGGGTGGCTCAGTGGATTAAGCCGCTGCCTTCGGCTCAGGTCATGATCTCAGGGTCCTGGGATCGAGCCCCGCATCGGGCTCTCTGCTCCGCAGGGAGCCTGCTTCCTCCTCTCTCTCTGCCTGCCTCTCTGCCTACTTGTGATCTCTCTCTCTGTCAAATAAATAAATAAAATCTTTAAAAAAAAAAAAAGACTTCAAATAAAGTTCATGCTGACTTTATTGTCAGAGAAAACCAACCTGCTTCTTCCTTTCATAGTTGAGGCATTGTCATATGAATGTTAATGCTCTTTCTTCTTAAACTAATAAAGTTTGAAATGCACACACTGGTGGAATAAGTGTTATTGTGTCAGTGAGACTTTAGGCCAATGTGTTATCCTTTCCACAGCAAGAATCTAAGAATTTAATTTGTGAATGTTGGATCAATGTGTTTAAGGATATTTAAATTCCAAAATAAGCTGTCCTCTAAGGAATAAATAAATATATGTTTATAACCTCATTATGTCCTGGTTCATCTATAACATGACCTCATTACTGTAAACCAAAGAAAACTGTAAAATGAAGTGATAATGACAAATTATCATTTCCTAAAATAAAAAAGATCAGCTAAAAAGTGATAGTACTCAGATTTAAACAAATTAGGAGAAACTGATATTTAATGGTATATTAGCATGATAAGTATAGGTCATTTTGGCAATTTAATGTTACAATTCTCCAGGATTTAGAGTTCTCTAACAATAACGTCAACCAATACCTGTACTTTTATTTGAACAGATACGCTTTCATAAGTGCTTAGGTCAGTGTTACAAATGCGGGAGCTAGTAAGTGACAGCTTAGAGATTCCAATTTAGATCTTTTTCCTAGACTTGAGACAATACCCAGCATCCAGATCCAGATCCAATCAATGATCATGTGCTTAAATGCTGGAGTTTAATTCTTCTGGCCTCCAGTGTCCTTATGAATAAAAGAATAAAGTAATCACTAAGCTCCATTATAGTGTTTTGAAATTAGAATGTATTTAGTCTGATTAGACAGAATAAAAGATTCATAAGATAGGAAATTATATGTTTTAAATGGAGGCTAGTGATTTGCAAAACAGAGTTAGCTTTACCTATAGAACCAAGCAAATTTTGCAAAATGACAGGTAAATGATTTTGTGCATGTCTCTTTTCTTATAACATATGCCATTCAAACTCACAGCCCCCCCCCCCAGGAGGTACGGTATCAAAATGAAAAAAGGAATATAAATACATTTTTAAACTATTATAAAAAATATGTAATTTTATCCTAACCTTATTTTGTTTTATAACTTTTTCTGTTATATAATGTTTTAAAACAGCTTTATTAAGATATAATTCATATACCATAAAATTCGCACTTATAATATATACAAATCAATGGTTTTAAGTAGATTCACAGAGTTTTGCAACCTACTTTTAGAATATTTTCATCCCCCTCAAAATAACTCTTCCACCCATTAGCAGATTCTTACCTCCCCCAGACCCTTGGTAACCACTCATCTATGTTTTGTTTCTATGGATTACCTACTCTGGTCATTTCAGACTAATGGAGTTATACAATATATGGCTTCTGTGGCTTTCTTCTTTCACTTAGCATAAGGTTACCAAGGTTCATCCATGTTGCAGGATATAATATACATGATTCCTTTTTATTATCTAATAATATTCTACTGTAGATAAAATTTAGTATATTTTACTTATCCATTCATCAGTTGGACATTTAGGTTGTTTTCACTCTTTGGTTATACGAAAAAAACTGCTATGCACACTCTTAAGATTTTAAATGGATGTACATTTTCATTTCTCTTGGGTATGTATCCTAGGAGTAGAGTTGGGGGACTATGTGATAAATCTAGGTTTAACATCATTAGGAAATTATAAACTGTTTTCTGAAGTGGCATTAGCCATTTCATAACCTTCATAATGTATGAAGATTCCAATTTCTCCACATCTTTGTCAACACTTTACTATCTTTTTAATCTTAGTAAACTTAGTGGTTTGAAATTTTATGTCATTTTAATAGTTTTAATTTGCTCTTCCCTAATGACTAACAATATAGAGCATCTTTTCGTATGTTTGTGAACCATATATTCTCTTTGAGGTAGTATCTATACAAATCCCTTGTCCATTTTTATTTATTTATTTATTTATTTTATTTTTTAAAGATTCTACTTATTTTTTTGACAGAGAGAGATAACAAGTAGGCAGAGAGGCAGGCAGAGGGAGAGGGAGAAGTAGGCTCCCTGCTGAGCAAAGAGCCTGATGCTGGGCTCGATCCCGGGACCCTGAGATCATGACCTGAGCTGAAGGCAGAGGCTTAACCCACTGAGCCACCCAGATGCCCCCCTTTTGCCGATTTTTAAACTGGGTTATGTTTTTATTGTTGAGTTGTAGGAGTTCTTTACATATTCTAGACACTAGACCTTAACAGGTAAGATGTCCACGTTTTTCCCATTCTTTGCACTATATTTTCCCTTTATTGGTGGCATAACTTGAGGCAAATATATTTGCATATATATAAAGTCCAATATTTCAATTTCCCTTTCATTACTGTGCTTGGTATCACATCTAAGGAACTGTGGCCTAACTCAAAGTCATGAAAATTTATTCATGCTGTCTTCTATCGCTGTAGTAAGTTTTCAAATTCAGAAGTTGAATCTTCCAACATTGTTACTCTTTTCCAAGATTATCTGGCTACCTTGCATTTCTATGTGAATCTTAAGTCCAGCTTGTCAGTTTCTGCAAAAAATGTCAGCTAAGATTTTGAAAGGGATTGTTTTAAATTTGTAGATTAACTTGGGAAGTATTACCGTCTTAACAACATTGTCTTCCAATCCAAGATAATGGGATATCTTTACATTTATTTAGGTTTTCAATCATTTCTTTCAACAATGTCTTATAGCTTTCAATGTACAATTCTCAATTATTGCATTTCTTAGTACAATACCTAGGAATAAATTTAACAACTCAGGATGCTACATTAAGTGGAATTATTTTAATTTCACTTAAAGTTCACTGAACTTTAATGTTCTTTTTTTTTTTTTAAGATTTTATTTATTTATTTGTCATACAGAGATCACAAGTAGGCAGAGAGGCAGGCAGAGAGAGAGGAGGAAGCAGGCTCCCCGCTGAGCAGAGAGCCGATGCGGGGCTGTATCCCAGGATACTGGGATCATAACCTGAGCGGAAGGCAGAGGCTTTAACCCACTGAGCCACCCAGGTGCCCCTGTAGGTTCAAGTTTTTATTTAAGTTCCAGCTAGTTAAAATGCAATATTAGTTTCAGGTGAAGAATTTAGTGGTTCATCCATTGCCAGTGTAATTTTAAACAATCATTGTAAGGGCATTGCTTTGGGAAAATACACAGCTAAGTGTATCCTTCTTTTTTTTTTAAGATTTTTATTTGTTTATTTGTCAGAGAGACAAAAAGAGCACAAACAGGAAGAGCCAGGAGGCCGAGGGAGAAGCAGGCCCCCCGAAGAGCAGGGAGCCCAATGCAGGACTTGATCCCAGGACCCTGGGATCATGACTTGCACCAAAGGCAGATGCTTTGCCAACTTGAGCCACCCAGGCATCCCTAGGTTTATCCTTCTGCACTTGAATTTGTATTATAAATATTTGGTGTGGAGAAGAAGGAAGGCAGAGAAATTGCTTTGTAATTAAGTAGATATTTATATGTCCTGTTCTTTATTTTTATTCTTTTTTTAAGACAGAACAAGATAGGAAAGGAGAGATATCGTTGGAAAATATTGCCAACAAAGAACTGCTCAACTCTGACAAAACTGACTCTGCATACTTTACAGAAAAGGTACTTGACACTGGTTATCAGATTCAAATGGAATACACTTAGAAACAAAAATGTGGGGAGAAGCAAGACTGGCACAATACTCTGCTTTCAGCCCTGTGCCTGTGTAAAGCTTTTGTCAATCTGCCTACTAGAACATGTAGCTTCTGGGTCAGAGATTGTGGAGTGGCTATCCTTGCTTTGTTATTTTGTTCCTTAAAAATCCCCAGATGTATTCAGGGTCATGTCAAAGTCATGCATGTCATAATCCACCCAAAAATGAAAAAAATTATGCCAAAAATTAGTCTTTTTAGTGACACCAGGTGAACAGAATTGCTTTATTTTTTTTCATACCTTTTCCATCAGCCTCTGTGATGACTGAAAATGAGAAAAAAGAGAAAGCAAAAGCAAATGTCAGCCAAAAGAGAGTCGAGGGGAGTAAGTCAAATGTTCTTTGCTAAAAGACCTTTAAAGTGCAGCAGTTACAAGGAGTAAGAGATGAGTTATGACTCAGCATTTGTATTCTGGATCTAAAGCACTTTGAACATATTTATAAACAATGAAGGATAAGGAGATTCAATAAAGATAAAGATAATACCTGAAAGTTTTGCTATTCCTCTGTGTCTTTAGTCTTTTGGATTTTTTCAAATTATTCTTCTTTAAACCAAAGAAGTAAAGGAAATATGATTGTGTATGGGCATGGATACAGATATATACACATACAAATAATATCTCAACTCATCATGGACTGTTTCATAACTGTTTTACTATCAACTACATTTTCCTAAATCTTTCAGGAAAAGTGATTCTCTAGATAGACATAAATTTCATCCTGGAGTTTCTGTAAGTCCTCTCCACATTATGGACACAGTAAGGTATGAGAAGCCCACTAGATATTATATTACACATCTATACCTACATCTTGAATTCATGTTCATAATTTATCTCACTTGTTTTAATTTAGAGTTTTTGTAGTTAATGAATGCTGAGCCACTTTAAATAGTTTCTGTCTGAGCTTACTGCGCTCTTCTTTACCCATCATTTGTGGTACTGGTAGAAATGTACACATGAGTAATTGAGCCTATAATTACCAAAATGCACACACAGTTGGGCATTCAAAAGGAATATGAATGCTTTTTATTTTTTGCTCCAGTTGCTTTTTCAACCTTTAATTTATCCTGCAATATGCTTGTGAACTTAGAAAATACTTTAAAAAAACAAATAAATGGACTAATTCAGGGTTAATGACTTTCCAATTAAGATAAAGAACAAGACCTAGAAGAGATCTTTTTTATTCCTCTAGTTAACCTTCATTCTGCCTCTAAAATTCAGTTAATGTTAGCATACCCAATAAAAGCTTTCCCGAATATTTTCCTGTATCTTGCCACTCCCAGTCTAAACTAGGTACTACTTTGAACTCTCAGAATACCTTGTCCTTACTTTTATCATAGTATGTATCACATATTTACAAGGTAAAAATCTAGTTGCAGACCTACTCCCTAGAGAGTGAGCTTCCTTAATTCAGGGACCAGGTCTTTCACTTTTGAAACCCTAGTGTCCTACCGTGTGTTCAATATATGTTTGATAAATAATAATGAAGGACTTGATACATTCAAAACCCTCAATTCCCTATCTTTCATCCCATTTCTGTTCCTTTGGTCTTCTACTACCTATTTTAAATGGACATAGACAAGGACCCCATGTCAAACTACTGTTTTTAATTCCATCAAGGTTTCTCATTTAGTCCTTTACTGATAGATTAGATTGGCTTTCCCTTAATCTTCCAGTTTAAGGATCTTCTACAAACAAGGTTTGCTTTGGATTCAGAGCAGTCACTTTACTGTTCAGTGATCCATTCAAATCTTAATTCAGGAAGAAAGACTACATCTTGAGTGGGATTAAGTTAGTCTCTGGTGGATGACTTCAAAGGGTTCAGGGAAGATTCCTGTCAAAATCTTTCCTGTGAGCCCAATATTGGCCAGTCTAAATTTTGGTCTACAAATAGAACTTGAGAGGCCTCAGCTATTATCAGCTATTAACAATGGCATCTTAGTGTGAATTTATTTTACTGCCCTTTTCTGATCATCTAGCTGAGATCAACTGCCCTAAAAAAGTGTGGTTTTACTAGATCAGACGTAAAGCATTCAGGAACCTGTGGGCTCACTTTCTGGGAGGAAAGACCAGGGGGTGGTGCCACATTAGCAGTCTGTACAAAGCCAGAGAGCAGCACAGACCACAGGGGGCTTAAATAAATAAGTATATATACGTGTGTGTGTGTGTGTGTGTGTGTGTGTGTGTGTCTAATGCTTATAGGAAACTACATTCAGGCATTAAGGGAAGACAAAGGAGACAAGAGACAAATTTCATCAACTCTAAATCATGTGTGGCCTGTGCAATACATTTTTTTTTTAAATGACAATGACAGGAGAGAGAAATGAGTGGCCAATTTCACCCTTCCAGCTCTAACCCTACTCCACTCAGGAGCAGTATTTTGGCAACATGTCTTCACAGAGTGGATGTGCAATCACTTAAGGAATTAATACAATCACTCTCTTTTGATTCAATGTGATTCATGCAAAGTGAAAGGCAATTTTGCATTATAGAAATAATCCTTCATATAGAATATCCTCATAAGGATGCTTCAGACTTAAAGTTCACCTCTCACCCTACCAGAGCATACCAAAAAATGAAATAATGTCCATATATCTGTATCTTGTAGTTATACAAATATCTACCACTGGCATGCCAATGCTGACATTATTATTTCATCCTGCTGGACAGTTTATGATACGTAATCAAATCAATGTCACCAGAAGGATAACGATTTGGAATTCTTTTTTTGTTAAGGTTTTATTTCTTTATTTGAGAGACAGAGATAGAGCATGAATTGTTGGGAGGGGCAGAAAGAGAGGGAGAAGCAGACTCCCTACTGAGCAAGGAGCCCAATGTGGGGCTCAATCTCAGTACCCTGAGATCATGACCTGAGCCTAAGGCAGATGCTTACCCGACTGAATCACCCAGGTGCCCCAACAATCTGTAATTCAGATCCTAGGAAAGACATGGACTTTCTCTGGGTTACAGAGAGCACTAAAGGAAGTACAGTTGACACTAAAGATACAAAGAAGCACTTCACAATAACTAACACAATCCCTTCCTTGCAGACTCCACTAAAAACAACAAAAATATTGTATAACTTGATTACCTCCTTGGGCTTCACAACTACTTTGAAAGGTCATCTCAATTGCATTTATCTTAACTCTGCTGGGCTGTGACACATGTCACCAACCAGTTGTGAGGGTGCTAGTACTGACACTACTGTCCTGTACTTTAGTTCATTGTTTTTTCACTACATCTAGCCTCAGCAGAATTCTTCAACCCTTTTATTGGTTGATCTTGGAAGACACAAACACTCTAGATCACAAGTTTCTAAAACTTCAGATATCACTGACCAATAAAAAATAAAAAGAAATGAAAAAAAAGTAACACGTGGTTTCTAAAACTTGATTTTTCTGACACACTAACACTTCCATGAAAGGAAGGAGAAATTTTAATTCTCAACAGGCATGAAAGATAGCAACACAAAAGGCTTTCCTATAAGTCGAATAAATTTAGCTTTATTGAAAACTCATTAATTTACCTTTAGATTCTCATTTTACCACATACGAGTGAAGACTACATGGTTAAGTGTACTGGATATCCTTTAGGAGAGAACATCAGCTCATTGTTGGCAAGGCCTCTGCCATGGCTAAAAGGAGTTCATTCATTTTGATCCAACAACCATTTACTGACTTATCTGTTATGTAGTACTGACTACCTATTATGGGCATGGCATTGATCCAGATCCTAACTAATGTAAGGATCATAAGTCCAGTTCCTGCCTCCAAATAGCTTATGATCTAATAAAGACAAAAAACCACCAATATAAGTAAAGACTAAGAGAAACACCATAAGAGAGGAACAAACCAGTCTACGAAGGTTGAAAGAAAAATAGACAGCAGCCTCTGTCATCTTTGGGAGTGCAGATCTTCCCTCAATATCCTGTCCTTGAGGTTCCCCTGGGTTGATGTGTGCATCAATAGTGTGACTTTTTATTACAGAATAGTCTTCCATTGAAGGATGACTTATACTTGGATTATTCCTTTAAATTTGGAAATACTTTTTGGTTTTTCTTAGCTTCTAACACAAATAAAGATGTTATAAATATCTAAAAAAAAAGAAAAAAAGAAAGAAAAATAGAGTAACAGTTACCTAAAGAAATCTGAAAAGTCTTCACAAAGAAAATGGGCCTTAAAAATAAAATGGGCTCAGGGGCACGTGGGTGGCTTAGTGGGTTAAAGCTGCTGCCTTCAGCTCAGGTCATGATCTCAGAGTCCTGGGATCGAGCCCCACAACGGGCTCTCTGCAGGGAGCCTGCTTCCTCCCCTCTCTCTCTCCGCCTGCCTCTCTGCCTACTTGTGATCTCTGTCAAATAAGTAAATAAAATCTAAAAAATAATAATAATAAAAAAATAAAATAAAATGGGCCTTGAGGGGTAGTGGCACCCTCAGGAGACAAAGGAGTGAGAGAGAGAGAGGGAGGGAGTGACTGTGTGTGTTTGTGTATGTGTGTGTGTGTGTGTGTGTGTGTGTGAGAGAGAGAGAGAGAGAGAGAGACAGAGCAGGCATGCACAGGCATGCACACATTGGAAGAGGTGAAAGGATGGGAAAAGAATATTCCAGAAACAATAGGAGAAAGGACCATGGCACAAAGTTCACACCATATCTCAGTAGTAGGCAATGTGTAATTATTAAAGGTTTTAAAAGAAAAATATTATAGAGAGCAAAAATGCTTTTAGAAAAGCAGGTTGTTAAGTTTTTTATTTAGGAAAGTTATTGGAATATATATTATTTCAAGTTCACTGATTTTCAAGTCCAAATCATTGGATCATTCTATAGAATAAAAAACTTATAATAAGACTTTCCTTGTATTTTGGTGATCCAAAAGATGTGTCCCTGTCATTGGCTTCCAGAGTGAGGTAGGAACATATGACCCCACAGCACAATCACAAGACATATGAAAGTAAAAGGCAAAAGATCTGGAAGAGAAAGCAGACTTGTGAGGACAAGCCACTATAAAGCTGAGGAAGGACCAAGCACGAGGCATTCCATGCAGTGACTAAAAAGCCAACTCAACTACAAGAAGGTATCACCTAGGGTGACCAAAAGCAATGGAACCCTTGGCAAGAGTTGGTACTAATGAGAAAAGTAAGTGGGCACCTCACACCTTTCCCTACTCTTTAAAAGCAGCAGCTAGGAACAGAGAATAGGGAGCTATAAAGCCCCAGGTACTCCACAGACCCAGGTCTCAGAACATCAGACAAACTATCCTTGATGGGGTAGTGTTCAAAGAGCTACCACTGACCAGCATTTCTGGTATCAGCAGAATTCCTGAAGCATCGGCCCTTGCCCATAGAATAGCAAAAACTTATTTCCAAACACCAATTTCCAATGCAGCAAGATCCACACACTTCTGAACTGGATTAAATTGGTTCTTAAAAAAGCAAGGTAGTCAGAGGATGGCAGAATTCTCATCCCAGACTGCACATGAAGAGAGATAGTTTGGGTCCAAGTACTAGTAATGGGCAATCCTGGTGTTACTTTTAATATTCCCTTGCTTAATGATTACAAAATAATATTTTGTAATCAGTCAATCTATAAATTGATTACATTTTGGATTTTTATTAATCTTTTTATTCCATTTAAAGACATTTGTATTATCTTTTCTTTGCCGTTGACATTGCTGTTTTATACCACTGTCTTTTAATATCCTTCCATTACTTCATTAATCTATAAGAGGAGGCTTATATGAAAATACTTACTTCATTATATTTGATAGAAATATCAGTTTTACTCATGTTAGATGGAGTGCATAGTATTCTTTGCAACTATATTAATTTGTAGGCTCTGATTTTCCATTCATTCACATAGCTGTTTTATGTAGATAACATATATTCAGAGAATTTTTAAGGTTACACCCCTTTCAAGGGATTCTCTCTTGCATACTGTGATAGTTGATTTTAGGTGTCAATGTGGCTGCACCATGGTGCTCATGTATTTGATCAAGTATTCTGGATGTTTCTGTGAATATTCTTTGGGTGAGATTAAAGTCAGTGGACTTTTGAGTAAAGCAGATTGTCCTTCATAATGTGAGTGGGCCCCTTTCTATCAGATGAAGGCCTTAACTGATCAAAGACTGACCTTTCTGAACAAGAAAGAATTCTGCTAGGAAACTGCCTTTGAACTCAAACTATAACTCTTCGTTAGTCTCCCAGCCTGTTGGCCTATCCCATGAGATTTTAGATTCACTAAGCCTCCATGATCACGAGATTCAGTTCCGTTACGCACATCAATCAATCAATCTCTTTAGAGAGATACAAACATACAAGTTGTATATATGAACATACACACATCCAGCTGGTCCTGCTTCTCTGGAAAGCCTCCACTAATGCAGATACCTCTAAGCTACAGATACTTACAGAGATATAGACGTGACCTAGCTATAAATATAAACATATATTGGGCTTAACAAATTTAACAGGTTAAAATGACACACATTTATTCCAGTTCTGGGGGTCAGGGTCTGGGCATATCTAATCTGGGTCCTCTGGGTAGAGTTGCATCAGCTGGGATCAAGGTGTTGGCAGGTACTATGATGTCACATACATGACTCAACCAGTGAATGATCCACTTTTGCAGAATTCAGTTTCTTAGAGTCATAGGACTGAGGGTTTTAGTCTTGCTGGCTGTTGACCAGAGACCACCTTCAGCTTCTAACGGCCACCCTTAGTTCCTTCCTACTTGGCCTTTCAACACAGGCAATCCACAACACGGTGACTTTCTTCCTCGTAATTAACAAAGGAGTGAGTGACTCCAGCAAGACCAGTGCTACATCTTATGTAACATAATCACACATATCCCATCACATTTGCATATGCTGTTGATTAGAAGCAAGTCACAGATCGCATCCATATTCAAGGGGAGGGACTCACACAGACCAGGAGTTGGGATCATGTCAGTGACCTTATGTCCTGTCTGCTATATTTTTTCTATAGTCCAAACACTTATAAATAAGGACTACCACATTTTTAGCCTGGTGTTCTTTCTCTTCCTTTCATGAATATGATGAAATGGAGGGTGTGTTCACATATAAAATATTGTTACATTCATTTACTTAGGGATGTAAAGTTATGCAACTTTTGTCTTTATAAAAAATGGCACCATGATAAAAGTGCAATTCTGAAATTCATTCATGCCAGGCCAGTTACAGAGAACCCAGATGTGGTCTCTTAATGGCCATTGGTTGGTTGCTGTGTTGCAAGCCCTTGTTACTTTCTTGTGGTTATTTTTCTTTTAATATTTTTGTTAAGTTTTGGGGCACTTAGGTGGCTCAGTGGGTTAGAGCCTCTGCCTTCAAGTCAGGTCATGATCCTAGAGTCCTGGGATCCAGCCTGGCATCGCATCGGGCTCTCTGCTCAGCAGGGAGTCCGCTTCCCCCACCCCCTGCCTGCCTCTCTGCCTACTTGTGATCTCTGTCAAAATAAATAAAATCTTAAATATATATATATATACAAACACACACATATATACATATTACATATATGTATACATATATGTATATATATATTGTTACTAAGTTTCATTAAAGTATCCAGAAACAAAATGCAGCATATAGACACATGTATATTTTTAATTGTTTTAACTTCTACTATATTTTTCTTAATTTCCTTTATTAAAAAAATGAAATAAAAAATGAGTATTTTTATTTTAAAAATATGATCTAAGTGGTAGCTAAATATGTTCACATATTAAGATGTTTCTAACATACATAATTTTATACAAGGTCATAACCTTTCTTTTCAAGTTACTTACTTAAAAAATTTTAAAATTTATTTGTTGATAATTCAAATTTTTTCCATGAACACCGTCCTCCAATTCTAAAGCATTTATTTGGCACTGCAGAAGAAGTTTCTTAGGAATACATACACATTTCATAAATTATAGGACAGTGTTACAAAAATAACTTGAATTCTACTGAATGGAACTTTGTCCCTGACCTTGGTATAAGACCTAGATCTTATACCGATTTTATTTCATATTTTGTTTGGCTTTTTGCCTTTTTTTAAATGTTTATTAAATGTCTTACTACATATAGCAAAAGATGTCTTAAGAGATTTAACAACAGCAGTTCAAAGTAGAAAGTCAAATTAATGCCAGGCTACTATTGTAAAGACAATCTATCCTAGAAAAAAGAACAAATATCCATTAAGATAGTATTTACTTTTCTTAAATACTATCTGCATAGAGTAGGTTAAAACTAATGTGATTTGACCTTGACTTTCAGAATAATGCTATTAATGTCATATGGAATATGCTGACAGTGAGAAAATGTATCTCAGACTCCTATTACAACTAACTTCCTAAAAAAGATGATCCCTGGATTTTGAGATGAGTTGCCTGTTGTTTCTATTTTTGTATTAAAATGTTCATTCACCCAATGTCAGTGTTTCCCTTGTAGCCTCTCAGGTGGTGACTGCATAATTATAGTACCCGAAAATACCAAAGGCCGAGGAGAGAACCAATTTGAACATTCTCCTATTTGCGTACTACACAGGTTCCAAACCATTATTCTTCCACCCTTATGTAAAAAATATTCTGCCTTTAATAGTTACCTGAGGGGTATAGAATGGAGACTGGGAGACTTGAGTGTTATCATTCACCCCACTCCACAGGGAATCCAACCCTAAAGCTGTGTTCACAGGGAACAATGCTGGAATGGGAAACAAAATACTATTCTAGTAACAGCTGAGTAAACACTATGTCCCCGGTGTGGTACTGTAGAACAAGTCAAGGAGGCTTTCTGCATCTACACCCTCGATGCTGTGCTTCACATACAAGTCACAGAAAAGTGCTTCATTCACAGGGACAAGTAACAGAAGAGAAGACACCGTGCATGCATACTGGCCACTAATGCACGGTAACATCCACTGGTAAAGCAAGAAAAATTGAACATCAAATGTTCCAAATTTAGACTAAATCCTTTGTTTCAGGTGAGAATCAGAGAACAAGACTGATCATTTCAGGGAAGAATGCTGGCCAGGAGTATCCTCAACAGCTTAGCACCTTTCCCTAACTGGTCCCTAAAGCATTCCTCCCCACACATAGATGAGACCTTCCAAGCTTACAGACTTTGATGCCTATTCATGTCATGCCCTGCTCCAGGACCCCTGAATCATGTACCCTTCCCCCATCACTAGTGTGATAAAAAGCTAACTCTATGGCATGATACTGTAGCATATTGATGCTAACATCTGGGTCAGAGCTGTGGCTTATCACTTTAGGACTATATGATCTTGAATAAGTTATATAATCTCCAAACCTCCATCTGTGAAATGGAGACATACCTCACAGTGTCCCAATGATAACTAGCAAATATGGGTCAAGCCCTTAGCATAGTGTACAACATGTGATATGTATCCTCTAAATGTAAGCTGATGTTTTATTTTTTAAGATTTTATTATTTATTCAGAGGGAGAGCATGAGTCAGGGAAGGGGTAGAAGGAGAGGGAGAGAGAGAATCTCAAGCAGACTTCATGCTGAGTGCAGAGCCAAGTTTGGGGCTCAATCCCATTCTAAGATCATGACCCAACCCAAAATCAACAGTTGGAGGCTCAACTGACTGAGCCACCCAGGTGCCCCATAAATGTAAGCTGATCTTTTAGTTACTATTACCATCATCATTATTATCAGGCTTTGAAGAGTCTAGCTCCTGACCAAAAACCTGTGTGTGATCCTTCAGGACCAACCATAGACAAATAGAAAGGCTTTACCTGTCAGGCCTCCTAGGGGAAATCTTCCCCCACACCAGACTTGATGAGCAGCCAATGCACTGCAATCTCTGAAAGGAATTACAGTGAAAGACTCAGGGCCCTCCTGACCAGCCACGTTCCTATACACACCTACAGTCCCTACCAGGTGCTTCCATTCAGAAACCTCTTTCACTGCGAACTTCTACTGAGCTCTTCGTCAGGCACTTCCCTTTATGGCTGAAAACTCTATGGGAGGAAGAGGAAAGAAACTTTAAGATACATTTTCCCCCTCTCTGACTCAGTACTCAGTACTTTCCCACTCCTAGACCTTTTCCCCTCTCCTTCCTCCCAGCTACTGTGTCCATCAAATTGCAGGAGCCTATCGTTTGGGGCAGTGAGAGGACAGTGAGACGACAGTGAGACCACCCCCATATCTGTGCCACTCACCTTATTCTTAGTGCCAGGAATAGAGCGGAGCCAGAGTTAAAGATGGCTAAGCTCAGTTGGTTAAGCAACTGCCTTCTGCTCAGGTCATGATCCTGGAGTCTGGGATCGTGTGCCACATCGGGCTCTCTGTTCGCCAGAGTCTGTTTCTCCCACTGACCTCTCTCGTCTCATGCTCTCTCTCTCATTCTCTCTCTCTCTCTCTCTCTCTCAAATAAATAAATAAAATCTTAAAAAAAAAAAAAAAGATGGCTAAGCTAAGCTTCAGGTATTGAAGTAGCCCACAAAGACAGGTAAAAATTAAAGTAACAGTCCTGCCTTTAATCACTCAGCTCACCTGAGTTCTTGATGCACTTAGCACACAAGAGTATAAGATTTTGACAGTATGTTTGTCTCTTGCCTATCTCAGTGCTGTGTAACCCACAACACAACACCTACACATATACACATACTGCCCACATGTTCCCTGATGGCAATAACCCTGTCTTACTCACTCTGAAGCTTTACCACCCAATTTAAGCTTTAGCACATATTTGGTACTTAGTATATTTTTTAAGACCTAAACCAAATTTTCTTCTACAAAGTATCAAGTATTCATTGTCTCTACATCTGTTCTCAATGAAATGTGTATTTTAAAGTTAATGAGATGTGTACATTCTTAAAAGTCACAGAAGAGTGTATGAATATAAGTGAGTGTTGCCTTTTTAGAAACAATGAGGGATATACATATGATATAATAAACATCTGACAAACTATGAGCTCTTCAAATAATGATCCAAGTTACCTGAGACTGACAATACCAAAATATCCAATAACTTGGGTAGCAGTAGTAATGCCAGGAGATAATGACACAGAGGCGGTGCCAGTTATGGAAATTAGATGCATAACATTAGCACCAGGAAAAGAAAAGAGTTTTGCTTAAAGATTAAAAAAAAAAAAAAAAAAAGTACTGAGAAGTAGCAGGTGGCCTTAAAACAATGCTAACACTGCAGAACAATCATAGGGAATCTCAAAGGCAGAGTAGAACTGGGGGGTGGTCTCCACTCACAATGGCTATTATAAACCCATACACAGAAAGGCACCAGGATGTGAAGAAAGAATTCCATGACACAATGACAATACAGAAAAGCTCATTTATAATAGAATCAAAAGCTGTATAAGAATACTGAAAGGTGATGAACAGCAGTCTGGCAACAGAAAAAACAGCAGACAAAAAAAAAAAAAATGGTTCAGAGGGACCTGAAGACAGCTATAGGAGGGCAGAATCAATGAGGAAACTTTAGGTTTTGGTTAATGAAAAGGTAACCGATTACCTCCTGTAGAATATATTGGTTAATCCTTGATCCTCACCTTACTTGACCCATTAGCATTTCACTAACTGTTACTCTTGTGGCTTCTAGAATATCATCAGTCTCATTTTTAATTTTGTTTTCTTTTTTTTTCCTGTCTCAGTGTACTCACCCTCAATTTCTTTTTGCTGGTTCGTCCTTTCTACTTTATCTACTTCACTCTCTTGGACATCTCACTCAGTCTCATGGCTTTAGAAACCATCTGCAAGCCTAAGACTCTTAAAATTTTACCACTGGCCCAGATCTTTCTCTTGAATTCCAGTATAATTAATCCAACTATATTTCCACAACTTCATTTGAATGTCTCATAAAATTCACAAACAAAGCATAGGCCAAATTGAAATTCTGATCTTCCCCTGCTCATACACACTTCCAATTTTTTCCTTCTCAGTAATGCCACTCTTCAATTGTTCAGGTCCCACACCTTGGGGTACCTTTGACCCTTCTTTCACACTCTAAACCTGATCCTGTAACAGAACCCGTTGTTTTAATATTCAATATATATCAATTAGCCAACACAGTTTACAACCTCCACTGCTATCATCACCTCTAAGGTACCATCTCTCACCTAAACTGACAATAGCCTTCGAACCATATCCCTTCAGGCTGGCCTCAAGACAGCAGCCAGAGTGACCCTTGATTCATAGGTCAGATTAGTCGCATCTCTACTCAAACTCTACTCAAAACCCTCCAAAGCCTTCCTAAATCTCTTAAAGAAAGTCAAGGTCTTAGCAGCCTCCTTCGAGGTCCAAACCATCTGGCCCACATTACTTCTCTAACTCTTCCCTTAATCTTCTACCCTTCACTCCATACAGATTCCTTATTGCTCCCACCTCAGGGCCTCTGTACTGGCCCAATCCTTCCCCCCTTGAAATGTTCTTCTCCCAGATATCCCATGGCTTATTCCCTCACCTCTTTCAGGTCTTTACTAAAATGTCATCATTTCAGTGATGCCTTCTTTAGCCAAACTATTCAAAATTACAACCTCTACCTCAATGTACTTACTACTTCTTTGCCCTATTTTTCTCCTATTACTTATCATTATCTAATCCACCGTTTATTTTACTTACATAATCTTGGTTATGTGTATAATTTTTACCGTCTCATTCATGTATTTTTTTTAAGATTTTATTTATTTATTTGACAGAGAAAGAGAGACAGAGAGAGAGAGCACATAAACAGAGGGAGCAGGAGAGGGAGAAGCAGGGAGCCAGATGCAGGACTCGATCCCAGGACCCTGAGATCAGGACCTGAGCCAAAGGTAGATGCTTAACCTACTGAGCCATTCAGGCATCTCTCATTTATCTGTTTTGTTCACCATTGTACCCAGACCTTAGAGTACTGTGTGGCATATACAAATGCTGAATAAAAGCTGTGGAAGGAAGGATTTATAATAACAAGCATTTGGTGAATGCTTACATTTGCCAGGCATTGTGCTAGTCATAATGCATCTATTATTTTTATTAACTCCCCACAACTACCGTAAGAGATAAGTTATGATTGCAGGTCTTTAACAGATGTGAAACAGGCTTAGAGATTCGAAGTAAATGTGTCCAAGATTATGTGACTAGTAAATTGTACTGAATTGCCACATTCTTTTGATACATAGTTCATAAGACCAAGTTACCACCAGAGAGGATTATTTTGGATGAATTAGCCTCATGTCTGTGAATTGTGTGAGGCCAACTGCATACTTTTTAGCAACTTACACATTTCACATATGTATACATGTATGAACACATGCCATAACAAAATTCTCATGGAAAAGTAAAGGTTTGAATCACTCATAATCTTATTCTAAACAGTATAACCTCCACAGGGAAACAGTTTGAAATATGATAAATAATTTCATAGTCTTATCATGGCATTACCTTTTCTTCTTATCTCCCATTAGTACCGACTCAGTTTACAGTTATTCTTTCCATGTTATAACTCACAAGACTATGAAAATCATTTTGATAGTTTAAAATCAGGGAGTGGCAGAATTATTTTGTCAAGTTTTATGCTGCTTTAATATACAGTCCTAACCTTAAAATAAATTTGAATATATTTAATGAAATGGAATTTCAAAACCATTGATTAATTCATGTCTTCTTAGAATGAAAAAGTCCAACTACCCGTTAGTCAAAAAAATATAGACTGTATTTGTTTTTGAAGCTTTGCATTTCTTAAAAGTTCTGTACTTTTAGCTAATTTTATCAACTTGAACAACTGAATGGCCAATTCAGCTAGGGAAAATCCACACGGATTTTTGTAGGTATTCTTTTTTATTATAATTGTCTCAAAAAATATTTTTTATTTTTCCTCAAAATGTAGTGTGTGATCAAACACCTCTCAAAGGCCGAACTGAAAAATTTAGTACCCATGTAATCATTAATATTTAGAAAAAATTTTCACTTTCTTCTAAGAAGCATCAAACTTAGTTCTTATTTAACATTGTGCTTAATCTCATGTTATGGAGAAAACAGTTGGCAATGTGGTAAAATTGGCATTACCTGTAACCAGTTTAGAATTCATTTTTGTCTATCTTCCAAATTCTTAAATTCTAAATGTGTTTGATCATTAAGCTCAAATAAAGGAAGAGGTACAAAATATAAATATATATAACCTGGCTTGGTTATAGGACTTGATAATATATTTAAAGAGAACTGAAAACATGCATTAAAAATTGTACCTGAAGATGAGAGAAGTTTAGGGAAGAAAATACCTGAACAACTTTACAAGGACCTGAAAACGTTGATAATGTGTTGCTTAAAAAACAAATTGGTTTATAATCCATATTTAGTAGTTCCATTAAAGTTTTTTTTAAAAGAGTAATATTTTTCTCTTTCATTTAATTCACAATTTTATTCATTACAAACTTTCAAATTTACATGTTGCCAGGTTCAAATGCAAATGTTTCATCACTATTGTCAGCTTAAAAAGAAAGGATTTTATAAATTCAAAATGCAATTATTTGGCTGCTCCTGGGAACTTCAGCTTTATTCGTTTGGTCTCAAACATCTCAAAAATAGATAATACATACATAAAAAAGATCAAGCTGAGGTTATTTTGAACTAAGGAATGAATAAAACCTTAAGAGAACCAGGAATATTTCTAAAAGAATTCATTCTTTTCTTCACATTATGCTCTTTTAATCTGTTTATAACATTGAAAAGTCATATAAAAATAATTCATTGGAGTCAAAGTATAATATTTTTGAATTATAAAATGAGGTACAATACAATACAATATAATACAATAGTCCCCAAGATTTGAGCCTATAATACCTACCAAAATAGTCTTTAGCGTATAAAGAAGGCATAAAAAGTTAACTATTGGGGCGCCTGGGTGGCTCAGTGGGTTAAAGCCTCTGCCTTTGGCTCAGGTCATGATCCCAGAGTCCTGGGATCGAGCCCCGCATCAGGCTCTCTGCTCCGCGGGGAGCCTGCTTCCTCCTCTCTCTCTCTGCCTGCCTCTCTGCCTACTTGTGATCTCTGTCCGTCAAATAAATAAATAAAATATATTAAAAAAAAAAGTTAACTATTTTAAACTAATGTAAAAAAAAGTACATTATTTCTGAAACTTTTAAGCTAATAAGCAGTATTAAATTTCAAAACTATCAATACCTCAAATTTATACCTTATAGAGAAAAATCACTTAAACCAAGCAATGTCTTAAATTTTAAAATGTTTAAAGAAGCACATACAGAAAATTAAGAAACCAAATAACCAAAATATTGAAAAAAAATTGCCTGGAACTGATTTCAGTATGTACTTTATTGTTAACCTCAAGTGAAATTCAAGAAAATGATCTCATGGGGTAATATCCCCTCACACTATCCTGTTTCCCTCCCTAGCTAGCAGGTTATAGCCATCTTGACCAAAGAAGTGCAAGGGTTTCATTTGGTGAGCTCCCAACTGAATCCCTTAGTATTGTTTCATTTTTTCCTCACATTTTATTACATATAAAATTCCAAAAACGTTGACTGATTCTAATGAAACATTCTTAACTGAAATTAACGCTAGCATAAACTTGAGCCGCAAATTGGAATAGTGTTTTTCATTCAGTTCACCAGATAATTATGAAAGACCTGCAATGTCTAAATCATTAGACACAGAGGTAAAGAGCAAAACAGTAAATGCTCTGTGTGATACCAGCCTTCTGTATTTCTGACCTTGTATAATTCACTCTCCTTGAGAGTGTGCTGAATGTAGTGACGTGATTCTAAGAAACGGAATAAGGCAAAAGTGATTGGGAGAGGCTTGGTGGCGCAATGAAGCATTCGACTCTCGGTTCGGCTGAGGTTGTGATCTCAGTGTCATGAGATCAAGCCCCATGTCAGGCTATACACTCAGCACAGTCTGCTTAACATTCTTTCTCGCTCTCCTTCTTTTGCCACCCCTGAACCCAGGCTCTCTCTCTGAAATAAATAAATAAATAAATCTTTAAAAAGAAAAGTGATGCGATGCCACTTCCAAGATAAGGTTATAAAAGACAATGACTTCCTTTTCTGTCTCTCCTTCCCTCCTTCCCTCTCTCTTTTTCCACTAAAACAAGCTGTATTGTTGAAAGCTACCATATGGAGAAGTCCATATGGCAAGTACAGATGGCAGTCTTTGGCCAACAAGTGAGAAATTGAGGCCCGTAGTCCAACAACTTGGAAGAAGCTGAATTCTGCAACAACTGAGTTCGGAGGCAGATCCACCCCCCACCCCCAACCCTCCTGCAACTGAACCTTGAGATGACGGCAGCTCCCACGTCACTCGGCATCAGGGAAATACAAATCAAAACCACAATGAGATATCACCTCACACCAGTCAGAATGGCTAAAATTAAAAAGTCAGGAAATGACAGATGCTGGCGAGGATGCGGAGAAAGGGGAACCCTTCTCCACTGTTGGTGGGAATGCAAGCTGGTGAAACCACTCTGGAAAACAGCATGGAGGTTCCTCAAAATGTTGAAAATAAAACTACCCTATGACCCAGCAATTGCACTACTGGGTATTTACCCTAAAGATACAAACATAGTGATCCGAAGGGGCACGTGTACCCGAATGTTTATAGCAGCAATGTCTACAATAGCCAAACTATGGAAAGAACCTAGATGTCCGTCAACAGATGAATGGATAAAGAAGATGTGGTATATATACACAATGGAATACTATGCAGCCATCAAAAGAAATGAAATCTTGCCATTTGCGACGACGTGGATGGAACTAGAGCGTATCATGCTTAGTGAAATAAGTCAATCGGAGAAAGACAACTATCATATGATCTCCCTGATGTGAGGACATGGAGAAGCAACATGGGGGGTTAGGGGGATAGGAGAAGAATAAATGAAACAAGATGGGATTGGGAGGGAGACAAACCATAAATGACTCTTAATCTCACAAAACAAACTGGGGGTTGCTGGGGGGAGGTGGGATTGGGAGAGGGGGAGGGGTCTATGGACATTGGGGAGGGTATGTGCTATCATGAGTGCTGTGAAGTGTGTAAACCTGGAGATTCACAGACCTGTACCCCTGGGGATAAAAATACATTATATGTTTATAAAAAAAAAAAAAATTTGGAAGGGGAGGCGAACCATAAGAGACTATGGACTCTGAAAAACAACCTGAGGGTTTTGAAGGGTCAGGGGTGGGAGGTTGGGGGAACAGGTGGTGGGTAATAGGGAGGGCACGTTTTGCATGGAGCACTGGGTGTTGTGCAAAAACAATGAATACTGTTACGCTGAAAAAAATAAATAAAAGGAAAGAGATGACGGCAGCTCCAGCAGGCACTTAAATTTCAGCCTTGGTGAGACACCTGAGCAGGAGGACCCCGTTAAAGTGCACCTGGATTCCTGACCCAATGACACTGTGACGTGATAACTATGTTATCTTAAGCTTCTAAATTTGGGGGTAATTTGTTACATGGTAATAGATAACTAAATACACTCTGTCTTCTAAAAATACATAATTAAAGGAATAAAGTTTCATGTAAGGTTAAACATGATGTATCAAGACTTTGGTTTTTTGTTTTTGTTTGTTTTAAAGCATTATGGTGGATCTAAGAATGATTTCTGACAAGGAACATTTATTAGGAAGGAGATTACAAAAAGAAGGAGGAAAAGGAAAAAAGCTATTTTTAGAAAGAACACAGATGATGATCACAGACCCTGGTTTGTGGCCCTAAGGAATCTGTACTTTATTCCATATGCAAAGAACCATTAAATGATTTTGAGCATAGAAATTATTTTTTTTAAGATTTTTATTTATGTGACTGAGAGACAGAGAGAGTACAAGCAGGGGGAGTGGCAGCAGAGGGAGAGGGAAAAGCAGACCCTGCTGAGCAAGGATCCCGATGCAGGGCTTAATCCCAGGACCCTCGGATTACGACCTGAGCCAAAGGTAAACACTTAACCAACTGAGCCACCCAGGCACCCCTTGAGCATAGGAATTATAAGATGAGACCCCCATTTCTGGGGGGAAAATTCTGGTGCCATTACATTTGATATGGATATGATATATTTGATATGGAAATGAAAAAGAAAATAACCAAATCATTTAATAGTCCATTGAAAAAATCTGGATGAGAAGGAATGAGAGTCTGAGTCCTGAAGAAGTGGCAGTAGGAACAGAAATGGGGAAATGGGTGTGAGGTGCTTTGGGGCAAAACTGTTAGGGTTTGGTGAACAGAGGACTATGGGGAAATTGAAATAAAGAGGAAAGGTGAAAGTGGCAAGGAGACGTTCAGTCTGGCTGACTTGGGAGAAACGGCAGCAAGAAACAAGGAAGGGAGCCCAAATGGAGGAACAATTTAAAGAAGCAAAGTAAGTTCTTTTGAAGTGAACTCGTTGGAGTAACAGCAGGATAATAATAAGTCAGCAGTTTTGAATATGATTATGATACTAAGGAACAAAGTCAGAACTGCAGGTAAAGATTCGGGAATAACTAACTTAGGGATGCTGGTTAAGGCATGAAAAGAAATGAGATAGCCCACTGAGTGCTTAAAAACCTCTTATTACTCTGCGCTCCCTGCAGAATAAAATATAAAATGATTAGTTACCCACTTATCTAGCTTCAGCTGCTGCACATTCCAATACACATTCTATATTCCAAACACACAAAATGACTTATGGGTCTCCGAAGACACTATGCACTTTCACACCCCTTGCTGAGTCTTTGTGCATTTCCCATTCCTGAAACGCCCCATTCCTCAATACCCATTTGGACTTTATGGAACTTCAAATGTCACCTCTTGTGTGTTTCCAAAGTACACAGCCTTTGTCACATATTATTACAGATCGTCCTCCCTCTCTGTCCTAACACAGGAACCTCAGGGCAAAGATCAGGTCTTAATAATTTTTTATACCCTGTGGTGCTTTGAATATTTAGCATAATGTTTAAATGACAATGTAATTTCTAGAAAAAAGGGAAGAAAGGAGGAAGACAGAAAGACTCCAAAGAAAAATGGGAATCATCCACCTTTAAGAAGCAGACCAAAGAAAAAGTGAGGGAGACTAAGGAAACAAAATGGTTATTTGTATTTTAAAAGGGTGATGAAATCTCGTAACATAGAATGGAGAGTTCTCTTTAATTACCACCTTCATATTGGTTAAACACGTCAGGTTCATTTTTTTTTAAATACAAAAGAGTTCATCTTTTGTGACATTTAGAAGATATTTTTTTAATAAAAATCAGAGAACTTTATCAAATCTACCAGGAATTGACATTATCCCTTAAAACACATTCTGCTCTAAAACAAACAAACAACCCCGCCCAAAAAAAAAACCCCACTCTGCTCTACTTGACAGAGCTTCTGCATAATAACTCTATTCTTCCCTTAATGCTTCCCACACTCAAGAGCCATGACGTCTAAGACCACCATTATTCACGTAACTCTGCAACACTCCTTGACTCCACTTCATATTACACATTTATGTAGATTTCCCATGGAAACACAAACAACGGTCTTCAAGTGTTGTCAATAATATGTCCTCTTAGTCAAACAAGACCTTTCTAGCTCCAGTCTTACTGATATCCAAGACCTTTCCCTAAATCCAGCTGCTTTCTTGCGCTCCAGCAATTCCATAAAACCAGACAGGTGAAGTATTTTCTTGCACACAGACCACTGCCTTTACCACAGCCATTACTTACCACAACTGGCAGTACAGGAAATAGGGCTGTTCTGTACACTTCAGCTAGCACAAGCCAGATTTTCCTTCCTTGTATTCATTTCCTCGTTTTCAATATTTTATCTGTAAGGGAATATATAATAACTTGGCTGTTACTCTAAACGTTTTCTTTCCTAAAATCTCTATGTACTAAAAGGATGTTATTTCATGTTGTTTGAAGAGCTTAGGTACTATGGTAGAACTTTGTTTATTCCTTGCCTGGACAAATTTAATACAACTTTTTTTCCCCTTAATATAGAAGACTCTCTACTCTTTGTTATGGGATCAATTTTTTAAAAATCATGTTATTCATCATCTTGTAATGCATTCCTAAGAAAACTAACCCTATATGCTTGTCCAGAAAACGACTGATAACACAGGGGTCTTTATATTATTTTACAGAATAAATTTGGCTTAAAATAAGTTGGAGCATAATATAATAAAAACAATACTGTGATTACAAATAGTATCTGTTGAGCACTTCGTAGGTGTCAGTGATGAAATAACGGAGGCTCAGAGAGGCTAAGTTACATGGCCAAATTAACACAAGGCAGAAACAACACTCAAACCCAGGATCTGACTTCAAGTACCAGGTTCTTAACTACTGTTTTATAATATGCAAGGTCTGAACCTAAACAGCCTCTTAAAATTTTAACAAAATTTTAACATGTTATGGTCCTTAAAACACTACCAATGTGATATCAGGGCAGACACTGCTAATTAGTGATAAAGTCATATTTGCTTATTTTAAGTACCTCTTTAATGAATTTTCTCCATGAACTCCATTAACATGTTTTGAAAGACATCATAGAAATTTAAAGGAAAAAAAAAAAAACCTTCAAATTAAAATATAATTCTTAACTAGGGTACTCATAAGAATAAATGATTCATGTGACACTCTTTCTTTTTTTTTTTTTGAAGATTTTATTTATTTATTTGATAGACAGAGATCACAAGGCAGAGAGGCAGGCAGAGAGAGTGGGGGAAGCAGGCTCCCCACTAAGCAGAGAGCCTGATGTGGGGCTCAATCCCAGGACCCTGAGATCATGACCTGAGCCAAAGGCAGAGGCTTAACCCAGTGAGCCACCCAGGTGCCCCGACACTCCTGATTCGATAAAGAATCTCTATTTTGGTGTGATGTACTTCTAAGAGCTCTGACAGCTGACACAAATGTCCCAAATGAGGTAACGAATTGTCCATCCACAAAGAAAAGGTATTTCCCAGGATTTAAGAATTCAGTTGTTGTCTGTAGCCAGTGGCCAGTCTCCCCAAATTCTCCAACACCTTGCCTCTCTTCCTTCAAGGTCTCATAATCTAAGTCTTTAAAGAGAAAAAGGAAACCTCTTCATTCATCTCACACGTATGGAACTAGGTCAGGTAGGGAATTAAAAGGGGATAATGCTTATTCTCAATGGCATCACATTTTAGAGGAGGAAATTTTGGGACTAGTCCCAAAAATATCAACATGTACCTTGCATTTCCACACACAACGGGTGTTCAATAAAAGCTAGTTGTTGAAAACCTGACCAGATATCTTCCCTAGGCCAACCATGCCTTTTCTAGTTCTTTCTTAATGTTTAAAATAGCTATGTGAAAATGTATTTAAAAAAAAAATCAAGAAATCAGATCCTGGGCTACAGTTTTAAAAAATGAAAATTCACAAAGCAAAACAAAACGCCGGCTGATTCAGAGACAATACATATTGTACAATTCTCTGGTGGTGGGGAGGGTGGAAATCAGTAGGAGACTTGGCTGAGATCTGTAGGGAAACTAAGATTCTTCCAGGGGCTGCAGGGCGGACTGAATCCTGGGTTTCAGCTGCAAATCTTTTTTTGCTGGCGACTGAGCCAACAATGATCATCCCAGGTCCTATCTGAAGCATGCTCTTCAAACCACAATAGGAGCTGTGAAAATCTCCAAGGGCTCTGTGCCTGCAGTCTCCACCATAAATTTGTAGATGCTTCTACTGAGAGTTTTACTGACTTCCTTGAGAAGCTGCTTATAGTTAACGGACAGGTGAGCCATTCCCACCCATTCCCCAGTGAAGCAGTCTTCTATGAAGGGACTGACTCTAGGAGTTAACAGACATCTGTTTTCGTCGCAGTTCTATAGTCTCATTATCTGCGCAGGGAACACAGAGGACTTCAAAATGAGAAGACTCACCTCAATCCAGGAGGAACAAGCAGAAACAGAAATTGAAATTTTTAATAATTGTTTTCTCCTCCTTGTTCCATCAAATACATCTAACTGCTAATCAGAGCTTCTGATAGGCATGAGATACCATTACACAATTATCAACCGAGTGGATATAATTCTGTTATCAAGGAGATATTTGACAGATTATTTAGCTCATGTCACCTCATTGTGAGAAGCTTTTCAGTTTCTGTTAAAGTTTTCGAATGGTTGAAATGTTTCAGAGATTCCCTACTATATTTCCAAGCTGCAAGGAGCCCAGGAATAACAACCTGCCTCCACTCTTGGAGTTAGAACAAATCCTTCTACATTTATAACTGCTGTTTAAACTTTCTGAATATAAAAGAAGGGAAGGTTCAAAGCAACTACCAAGGCAAGTAGAATCCAGGCGTCATCCTCTGCTTTATGATTGCCTCTAATTCCTATCTCATGTCCAGGGCAATCTCCTTAGAAAGAATTTTCCTCAAATCTGGAAGCTTGCCTTCCGTTATCTCTAATTCTGATTTCTTCTCTTGCGAAATTCTCACTTGCGTTTGACCCAACATATTTATTCTCTTCTCTCTATTCAGCATATATTCAGACATATAGCCTTCTCCTTTACCAAAAAAGCATTTAGTCAAGAAATTTGGGTATAGAGCAGACACTACTAAAGGGGTGTGTGATTCCAGCTCCTGACAGCAACGACAAAAATAAGGATAGTCCTTTAATTATCCCTCTCCTAGGAATTTCTCACTCTTAATTATTTCTCTACTGTCCCCCATCTACCATTCTGTTTCTGACCCTCTCTTTTTCTCTCCTGGGTCACTCCCACCTTCCAGTAACTATTTATTTCTTATGCTGAGCAGTCCAGCCATCAGTCTCCTTCAAACCATACCCTGGAGGGCTCTTGCTTTCCGACATAAAGAGGTCTCTCAAGGTGTCTTGTTAAAAAATGTCCAGGTACTTTAGGAGAGCAATCACGCCACTCCCAGAGGGGCAGAGCAGTGCCCTTCAGTTGTGTTTTTAAAAATAGTGTTTTTCACTCTAGCTCTGTTTTGTTATCCAAACAAAATGCACGTATTAACAAAAAGTTAACTCAAAAATCAAGCATTCCTTGATAACCAATCTATTGTAATATCTGTCTCAGAAACTATAATTTAAGCAATAATTTATTCACTTATATTACAAACCACAAGAAGAATGTGACCTGCCCAGTTACTTAACATCTTTGCTTTTCTATTCCTTCTAACCTTAAAACAAATGATACATTTGCCATGCCCTTAATCAAACACAGACATTCATGATATTCAGGTTAAATGTAAGATTTAGGCCATAGGTTAACTAGAGAAAAACATTTCATTATTTGTCTGTACTTAATAAAAACACAGTACACAATGGCTACAAATATAATAGCTATGTTGAGCTTAATTTCACTAGCTGATAATTATGGCTAAACATCATGGGCTTGCATATGTATATGTGTGCACATGCAGACACTTATCAGTGTGTGTGTGTATGCACATATACATTGAGCTCATTTGGTTATATATTGTAACAATTTAGACTGTTAGCCAAAAGTAATTTTTACTATTTTTATTTTAGTAAAATAAAACAAAATAAAAAGACTAGTTGTAAGGGTTTGCTTAACACCCCTATTTGTTTTTGCCCAGGACAACATACTCCTCTAGTAAAGTTGCCACTAAAAGGAAACTAGACAGTTAAATATCGTGCCATGTCTAACCTAAAGAGAAGAGCATTCCAGTGCTGTTGAGGAAAACTTAAATATGACAAAATCAGCTATGTTGCAAAACTGCATTATTTGATCAAACCATGAAAACTGGAATTTTCTTAGGCCAGCATGTATTTAAATCAATATTTATGAAGTCATCCAAATGTGCCTCTCAATTTAACCAAATTTTGCATTCATAACAGTCTCTCACAAAGGTTTTGGCCAGTAATAATACAATATTATATGTCTCAAAATTTAAAGGCATTAACTTAAAATGACTATAGTTTGTAACATGCAAAGTATACCAACTAGACTAGCATAACTGAGAGAGTCATGACAAGATAATTATTTAGATATTCAGGGACTTGAAGTACAGAATCTGTGGAAGGAAGAAACAACCTGAAAGTATATTCCATCCAAAGCCACTGGGGAAAGTACAGGTATAATTTCTACCACCTCACAAGTTATCCTGTTTACACACCATGAAACCCATCAGATACATATTTGCAGAGCCCAGTGATAGAAACACAGCGATAACTGCAACACCCACTGGCATAAATTTTAGGACGATGAATCTGATGGTAACATATTAACATTGGATTAAATACCTTGCAAAATATTTTTTCATAAGGTCCTTTGCCAAATGTTTGGTAGAGCTGACTACTATACAAAATTGTTTTATCATAAAGGAAATACTGTAGACTCTATATTCCTAATACATCCACTAAAACATCCAGAGTCTATCCATTTTTCACTATTTCACTGATACCATCCTGAAACCATGATCATCTTTTACCTGTATCTAACCTTTTCCTAGCTCTCCTATTTTTACTCTTATGCACAGGCAGTAGCAGTAACCATGGAATTTAAAAAAAAAAAAAAAAGAAAAAGGTCTACCATCAATAGAGCAGCCAAGATGATCCTTTGAATGGCAAGTCAGATCAGGTCACTCCTTTGATGAAAACCTGTAAAGATTCTTTTCTTTTCCTATTGCTAATAAGAGTCAGACAAAGCCGTACAGAATCTACCTGCTCTTCATTGCTTCCTCTGCCTACATCTGCAGTCTCCTTCCAGATTCCCACGCATGCTGAACCTGCACCTGTCTTGAGCCTGGAATGCTCTTTCCTGGTGTATCTACTTGACTGACTCTTTCTCCTCTTTATATTTGACCAACCTCAATTGCTCAGTAAGGTCTCCTACACTGTTTAATACTGCAGACTACCCAGCCCCAAACCTCTTCTTCCCACTAGACTACTGTTCTTATTTATTCCCTTTTAGTTTTTCCATAGCACTTATTACCTTTCATAAAAGTATGTATTATGTTAATTTCTTGTTCTATCTCTTGAATATTGGCTTCTCAAGAGCAAGGGTCTTTGTCTTTTTATAGAGTTCACTAAAAGTGCATCTTACCTCTCATATAGGGTGGACACTCTATAAATATTTGTTGAATGCCTAATGAATGTGAATGTGATGTGAATGTAACACAAGGAAGTTTCCAGTCACCAATATAGACAGTATAAAAGCTTCATGGAAATAACTTTGTTTATGCCACTAAGTAGTCAAACCTAAGAAACTAGTATTATTAGATGACCCCCCTAAAAGCAGCAATGGATGTCCTGAAGTATTCTTCCAGGAACTGGGAATAATATCTCTTGATATGTAATTTCTGTTGGCCTTATAATTTTAATTTATCATGGGAACACAGACCCTTGAACTTTTCGGACGCTATCACTTCTTAAATAAATTCTGTCACTTCATTGCTACCTTTTCATTCACTTCTTACTTCTCACTTATTTTGACTTTACTCACCTTTTCCTGAAGCATAAATGTTAGCATTGCCCAAAATGTCCAATCTCAATTGTATTCCCTTTTCTATGCCTACAGATCCAATCTTCAATTAACTGGAAGTCGAAGCCACCAGCTCTAGTCTTTCCCATACTTCTCTCCCTATAGCCTAATTGCTCCTTACGGACTACCACTTGGATATGTTACAAACATGTTGAATGCAAAACATCAAAGAATGATCTCATCACCACTGTAACCTAAAGAATTTTCTACCTGAATTCTTTACCATGATGAATACTTTCATTATCAACCTAGTTGCCTAAACCAGGAACCTGAGATTCCTCAGCTATTCCTTTTCTCACCTGCTTTCACTTCCTGTTACATCCTTTCAATTTCTTAAATATGTCAATTCCGTCACATAATTACGTCTCAAATAATTCACTTCTTCCATTTCTCAAGCCACTGTAGTAGTTTTATTTCATCATTATGAGAATTATTGCAACAACTTCCTAATTGAGCTCCATGTCTCTGCTCTTCTCCATAGCAAATCCTCCTCTCCAATTTGTTCATCTAACGAAATCTTAGCAAATTTTCAAGTCCCAGCAAAGTTCTCCTTGCCTCCTTCAGTGTTCTTTTGTTGCTCCAAATAGTACTTAGCAAATTGCATATTTTACTCTTTGGGAATGTCAGTGAGTCTGGGTGGACGGTTGCTGGCTTCAGGCAGTGGTATAACTCAGCCTGCATGGCGTGTGTCACCATAGCAGTGACGTAGGTGGATCAGTGACCAAAGGTGACACACATGAAACCACAAAAATCTGAAAACATGCAAGATGTGTTTAATACACAGTTTAAACAGTCTAAATTACTCATAGGACAACATCTCAAGGTTTGTCTGAATTTTTTTCCTTCCGGACATCCTTGCCTATATTTATCCTTTGCTCATCTTTGAGTACCTTCTTTTTTCCATAGAATAAAGCCAAGTTATCTGCCTATCTTGTAAGGCATAACCCATTACCTGCGCCTAACTTCCTGAAGTGAATAACCCAGAATCTTGTACTATACAAGACCCAGAAAACAGGTGAACCAGGAGCTATCATACATTTCATCATTTGTAAACATGTGAGAAAGGAAATTTTCAACTTTTAAAGTTTGTGTGTCCTGCCTCTGCACTCCCTGGGAAGCCATACTTTTACCAAGGTCAAAATGACTTTGCCCAACTTCAAAGTATAGGCTCTATTTCAGCCCTGAGCACACACTGTACATCTGCTTCGTTAGTGAATAACCCAAGAAACATTTCAAACTGAACAATAAAAATCTCCCTAAGTTCAATCCCCACACCTGTGAAGCCTACAACCTTGCCCATACTAAACCCATAAAATAATGTTTGCAATTTTCTGAAATGTCCTTCATCATGATGATCTGTAACTCTTGTTGTATCAAAAAACATAGGTAACCCTGTATTAAACATTCCTTCTCTGGAGCACTCTCTTCTTTGTGAAGGTTATTTATCTAGGGCAGCTGTCCTCACTTGGGCTTAAATAAAACTGTTTTTCTTTTTCTTTTCTTTCTCCCTCTTCTTTTTTTTTTTTTTTTTTTCAGAAAATTCTAAAATGTTTGTTCATTTCATATCGATATAGGTTTCTCTCAGGATGCAGAACTATTTGATACAACTTCCCCAGAATTATCTCATATTACTATTTCAGCAAAATTCCTCACAGATATGGGCTGGATTCACTAAGTACAAAAGTTTATTAAAAGACTATAATAGCTATAATGAAATATACTAAAATATTAATAGGAGCATTTTTAATCTTCACTGTATTTTGTATTTTCCAAAATGTTTACATTGAGCATATATTTTTCTTATTTTCTTAGAAAAAAATTATAAGATGTAATTATAGGGAGAAAATGGATTTGTGCATTCTAAAGAGTTCTAAGTTTCAAAGTGGTGTCTCTTTAGTTCATTGCTATTGGTTTCCAATTCTTTAAGCTCCTGAGGTTATAAGCAGCGTTAATATAGAACATAGCTAGCCCTGACTACTTTAAGCAACAAAAATGACTAATCCCTAGAAATCCTGTCCAGCCCTTCCCAGTGTATGGCTGTCCATTATGGTAACCATGACTCTTCCCAGTCTTCAGGCAAACTATCCTGGGAATTGAAACAAAAAGAATAGGCTTGAAAGCAAATGTGATTTTTTTAAATAATGTACTAAAATCCATCTGTATTTTATCTCATCTTGCTAATTAAAAACAAGTTAAACTTAAAATATTATCCTAAATTTTTTAGATGTCCTAATTTTATACTCTCATGCATAATTGTTAGTTTATATCCACTAAAAATGAATTTGCTCTACATGGCAAGAAAAGGCTCAAGAATAAAAACTCTTGGGCGCTTGGGTGGCTCAGTGGGTTAAGCCTCTGCCTTCGGCTCAGGTCATGATCTTAGGGTCCTGGGATGGAGCCCCGCATCAGGCTCTCTGCTCAGCAAGCAGCCTGCTTCCTTCCTCTCGCTCTGCCTGCCTCTCTGCCTACTTGTGATCTCTGTCAAATGAATAAATAAAATCTTATTTTAAAAAAAAGAATAAAAACTCTCATGATTCTGCAAATCATTTATAATTTTTCTTTCTGAGATACTATTAGCACTCATTGTTCTCTTTTCAGATAATGTACTCTTTTTTTTTTTTACTATGGAATCCCATTTAAAGATATGTGTAAGGCACCAAGAGGACATTCAGTTTAGAGTACTTCAAAAAAAAAAATTCTGATTAAAAGCAATTTTTAAGCATAATCTTAAAAAAAAAAGATATCCTAGATTTGTCACAAATCTTTTGGCAAGAGACAAAGATCAAGCTGGATGTGTGTAGCAGAAGCTCTCAAAAATATCAGTGTAAGCATCATACTACTGCCCTCACCGCAGGTACACTGTGCTAGGCTTGCAGGAGATGTTTCAACATGAAGGGCACTGAGTCGATCCCTTGTGCTCAGAGACCTTCACGTACTAGCAGGTGGCATTTCTCATACACAAAAACACTGCAACACAAGAGCGCACTTCTCCAGTGAGAAGGATCGGCTTTCAGAGTCAATGTTGCCTCTGCTTCCCTTGCCATGAATAATCATTAATGATTCCGAGGAACTCTTGGCAGGTTTGCAGGTGTGCCTGCGTGCTAGTCAGAGTGTTATATAATCAAAAAGCTGGAAAGGACCCTCAGAAGTGGCTAATACAGTGCTTCGTTTTAGAAAATGAGACCCAGGGAGAGAAAGTACCCTGTTCCTCAAACATTCTGTACAGAGAATCATTATCAATGTATTGAGGTAGTCTGCCTCTTAAAAGAATACTATATGTAATTTCTTTATAATTGAAAAATGTTAACAAACCCTACATAGATGCATATATAATTTCCTCAAAACCAGCTCAACTTTAATATGATAATACCAACTCCAAAACCAATGCATATATTTGAAAACTAAGATTATTTCTTGCTTTTCTAAACTGTTTTGTGGAAGTGAAGGACTACATTATTAATAAACTTGAGAGAAAACTCTTATTTTTATACCAAGAAAAATCCCCCCGGAAACATTCATCTTCCTTATTTCAGAGTTCAATTTCAGTTTACAGACAGACAAGATGCCTCTGTCCGCACAGTACCAAGTCTATTCAATACACCAAAGAGAATGTCACAGACTGACAAGCTTTGAAATTAGTAATTAATAAAGTGGTGTGAAAAGAGAAAATTTACATTTCTTCTCAACTTGTTTTTGGCAATATTCAATACTAACATGAGGGCAGTTATCACCCTTCCTAGAGCAAAAATATACATATACATATAACAACATATAACATAACAATGAAAACAATGAAACATCTTTTCAATGAACACAGAATGGAGGATAAAAATTATACAGGCTTTGCAAAAGAGATAGACTCGGGCTCCAGCACTTATTAGATGTGTGACCCTGTGGAAAGTAGTTAACCTCTAACATAACATTTCTTTATCTGTAAAATGACAAAGATAACAATAATATAACACAGATGGTCATTTTAAGTGAGATCATATTTCTAAAGTCATTGACCCAAAGAAAGTATTTAATATATGCTAGATATTCTTCCTACACATCCCCAAGAATAGGGACACTTTACCCCAGTTTGAAAAGAAAACCTGCATTTGTGTTACAGATTTTTATGAGTTTTAATGAGATAAATACCCACACCATACAGTTCACTTTTTTGAAGTGTATATTTCAGTGGGCTTTCGTATATTCACAGAACTGTAAATCTTCACCCCCCCCAAAAAAACTCATACCCATTAGCAGTCAGTCCAATGCTCTTTCCTCCACCTCTCCAAGCCTAAGGAACAACTAACCTTTCTGGATCTATATATCTGCCTATTCTGGACATTATATATCAGTGGAATTATACAATGTGCTGCCTTTTGTTGTCTTTTTTGTTAGCTTCTTTCGCACAGTGTCTTTTCAAAGCTGTGGCGTGTATCAGCACTTCATTCCTATTTATTGCTGAATAATATTCCACTGTATCGATACACCACAGTTTAATTATCCACTCATTAGCTGATGGACACCTGAGTTGTTTACACTTGGGGTAGTATGATTAATGTTGTCTGCACATTGGTGTACAGGGGATTTATACTGACAGAGTAAAATTTCTGGATCCATTCATGGCAACTTAGTGTTTTCCACTTGGAAGAACTGCTAAACAGTGCGCCAAAGTGCAATTCCAATAGCAATATGGGAGGGTACTAATTTCTCCATACCCTCACCAACACTTGTTATCATCTATTAATTTTAATTTCAGCTATTAAGGGGTATTACACAGTATCTCTGTTGATGGTTCTAATTTGTATTACTCTAATACTTAATGATGAGCATCTTTTCATGTAGTTATAGGTAGGTCACTTCTGTAACTTATTTGGAGAAATATCTATTCAAATCATTTGTCCATCTTTAGTTGGGCTGTCTTTTTATTTTTGAGTTTTAAGAATTTTATCTTCTAGACATATACTTTTAAATCAGATATATGATTTAAAAATATTTTCTCTCATTCTGTACATTGCTTGGTAGAGTCTAATTTATCTATTTTTTTCTTTTGTCTCATGTAAATTTTTTTTAAAATTGGAGTTTAGTTGACATATAATATTATCTCTTACTCTTTTGATATTATATCTAACAAACTATTGCCTAACCCAAAGTCATGAAGAATTACTCCTATATTTCTTCTAAGAGTTATATAGGCTATTAAATGTAGGACTTTGAGTTAATATTTTATATGGTGTGACATGGGGTCCAAGTCCATTTTTTCACATATAAAAATCTAGTTGCCTCAGCACCATTTGTTAAAAACACACTGTTGTGTTCACATTAGATTGTCTTGACACTTCTTATAAATCAATTGACAAAGGTAAGAAACTATTTCTGGAATCTATATTCTACTCCATTTATTGATCCTCGTGCAAGTGAACACACTGTTTTCATTATTGTAGCTTTACAGAAAGGTTTGAAATTGGGAAACGTGAATCCTCCAACTTTATTGTTTTTCAGTATGTTTTGGTGATCTGGCTTCCCTGCATTCCCATATGACTGTTAGGGCCATTTTTCAAAAAAGGCAGGTGCTGACACCAGTTAGAATGGCCAAAATTAGCAAGACAGGAAACAACGTGTGTTGGAGAGGATGTGGAGAAAGGGGAACCCTCTTACACTGTTGGTGGGAATGCAAGTTAGTGCAGCCACTTTGGAGAACAGTGTGGAGACTCCTGAAGAAATTAAGAATAGAGCTTCCCTATGACCCTGCAATTGCACTGCTGGGTATTTACCCCAAAGATACAGATGTAGTGAAAAGAAGGGCCATCTGTACCCCAATGTTTATTGCATCGCCAAACTGTGGAAAGAACCAAGATGCCCTTCAACGGATGAATGGATAAGGAAGATGTGGTACATGTACACAATGGAGTATTATGCTTCCATCAGAAAGGATGAATACCCAACTTTTGTAGCAACATGGATGGGACTGGAAGAAATTATGCTGAGCGAAATAAGTCAAACAGAGAGAGTCAAGTATCATATGGTCTCACTTATTTGTGGAGCATAACAAATAACACGGAGGACATGGGGAGATGGAGAGGAGAGGGAGTTGAGGGAAACTGGAAAGGGAGATGAACCATGAGAGACTATGGACTCTGAAAAACAACCAGAGGGTTTTGAAGGGGTGGGGGGGGGGGGGGGTGGGAGGTTGAGGAACCAGGTGGTGGGTAATAGGGAGGGCACCTACTGCATGGAGCACTGGGTGTGATGCCAAAACAATGAACACTGTTTTGCTGTAAATAAACAAATAAACGAATTAAAAAAAAAAAAGGCAGGTGGGATTTTGAGAGGATTATATGTACTCTGTAGATCAATTTAAGGACTATTGCCATCTTAACAACAATAAGTTTTTTCCGATCTGTGAACACAGATTGCATCCTGAGTCAGTTGGGGTAGTTTGTGTCTTCCTAGGAATTTATTCCCTTCACAAAGGTTGTGCAGTTTATGGTATAGTTGTTCACAGCGTTTCTGTATAAAATCTCTTCAGATATGTAGATGCCAGTAGTAATACCCACTTTTACTCTTGATTCTAGTAATGGGTCTAGCTCTTTATTGTTTATTCTAAGCTAATGATTTATCAATTTTGTTGGTCTTTTCAAGAACCAAATATTCATCTTCTGGATTTGCTCTTTTGCCTTTCAATTTCCATTTATTTCTTCTCTCATCTGTGTTATTTCCTTTCTTCTACTTACCTATGGATTGAGTTCATCCTTTTTTTTTTTTTTAAGATTTAATTATTTATTTGACAGAGAGAGATGCAGCAAGAGAGGGAACACAAGCAGGGGGAGTGGGAGAGGGAGAAGCAGGCTTCCCATGCAGCAGGGAGCCCAATGCAGGGCCTGATCCCAGGACCCTGGGATCATAACCTGAGCCCAAGGCAGACACTTAACAACTGAGCCACCCATGCACCCCTGAGTTGGTTCTTTATATACAGCTTTCATTGATTGATTTTCCTCCTTTGTATGGATCACATTTCCTTGTTTCTCTTCTTGCTTGATAATGTTTTTGCCCCCCAAAATGGTGATACAGTATTATAATATGGTAACTTTAAAAATGAGATTCCTCCTTACCAAGTATTTTCATTGCTGTTTGTAGTTTTTGTTGTAGTAGTAGTTACTGTTTGCTTGGAACTTTTCTGTGCTAATTCTTCATAGTCTTTATTGTGTGTGTGTACAGCCACTAATGTCTCTGTTTGCTTAGCTTAATGGCAACCCCATGATTAGATAGAGATTTCCTTAAATACCATGAACCAGTAAACCTCTTACTTTTTGCTGATGGTCTCTTTGTATGTATCAGGGCAAAACATCAGTGCTTGGCAATTTACAACTCTACCTTAGCCTTTGCTTCCAGCTTGTACAAAATTTCATATTCATCCAGAGATGAGAAATTAGTGCTCTCCCAGGTCTCTCCAGACATGTTGACAGCTCTCACATGTACATGGACTTTAAGATGTCCCGGAATAAATTCAAGCTTCTAAAAGCCTCCACTGAACATTTTATCTCCCTAATTTTTCATTTAAGGTTTTACATTCGGACTTGTTTTGGTCAACTGGTATTTTCTCAGATAGTGGTGATGCTAAATAATTGATGCTAATGGCTTTTTGACAGACTCCAGGGGAGCTCTGAGTCAGACTGAATATAAATAAATTCTGTGAAGGGCTTTTCCAGAGACCTGCTAGACAGGTCGAATATTAACGACTCTCTTGGAATGGGGCATTTGGGAGATATTCAACCCCATGCTTCCTTTTTCTAAGTATCTCTAAGCTGCTGGACTTCACAACTATTTTGGCTACAAGGCTACTGGTTTTCAAAATTACCTTGGTGCTAGGGAAAAGGGAATGAGAACAGAACAACTTACAAGGTCACAGATATTGCTATTCTTACCAACATGCAGTAATATTTTTTGTATAAGCCCTTTCCAGATTGTTGCAATACTTAATTAATTCCTAGAGTTCTGAAAACATCGATTTTCACTTTCAGGGGGGGTGGGGTAGGGGGCAGTGTTCTCATTGCTTTTAAAAAGGAATAGATTTTCAGATGTCTTTGTTCCACCGTGACAGAAATGACTCTCTCCTTTTTTAAAAAAAGTTGAGAGTATTTCATTAAACAAAACAAAACTCTAAACTACCCCCCCCCAAATTTAGATGGTATCAACCTCATTCATTTGAAACTGTTTCTATGGAATGAATATTTTCATTGTAATGCCACAGATTCTAAACATAGTAGCCACCCAGGTATTTTGAATCAGCCAGATCTAGATTATAATCCTGGACCTTGTCACTTACTTGCTTTGGGAACACTAAATTTCTTAAAGTCTGTCAGCCTCAGTTTATAATAATACCTACCCATAAGGATCATTGTGTGCATTAAGTGTAATTACACATATAAAAGGACCAACACCTAACAGACTTCAATGAGTAATAATTCCTTACCCTCTTCCCTTCCTTTCCAAAATGTTCAAGAATATGTCCTGTATTATTTGGTTCTTTAGTATAATAATGCCATCTACTGGAAATGTCAACATGATGACCAACAGAGAAAATGAATCTTCTTAACAAAGAAACATTATTAAATTCAACTGATGCTCTGTTATTCCTGACCCATTGAAAAATACTGACATTTCTTTGGTACATTTTTTTCTGGTATATTTATTTTTAAAGGTGCTTCAGACAGCCCCACCACACACAAACATTATTAAGATGGTTAACACTTACAGTAATTCCTATTTTTCAGTATCTTGAGGGAGAAAACTACTAGAAGAAATAGTTATCATAAGTTAAAGTTTTTAACTTAGAAAACATGGTTTCTAAGAACCATGACTTGCTTTCAAATATTTGTTACAGATCTGTAACTTTAGCCATAAATGTAGATTTTTTTTAAAAAATCATATAGGGGGCCTAGTTAACAACAAAAAATTTAAGAACTATTAGATCTCAATTTTCTATTTTGCAAGCAAATGATTCAAAGATAAGTCAACTATTACTGTAAGTAAATATGAGTAGGCAACTATTATTGTAAGTAAATATAGGTAATATAAATAATAATTTTTAAACTATTATTGTAAGAAGTAAAACAGTCCTTGAAAACTTTCTAATTGTGGAACAATAAATGATTTAAAAAATTAAATAATAGCACATACTTATAGCAGAATATCCTAGCCAAAAATCAAGCCCTCAAAAATGTTTAATACATGAGAATCATTATGATTTATTTAGAATAATTTAATTATAAAATGATTACTATAACTTGATCAAAATTTCATAGAGATAATAGAAAAATTATAGATAAGCTGGTAGACCTAAATGTTCACAAACTTGTTGATAGTAGCTTTATATCTTCAGTGTGAGATTTATTTTTATTTCTTCTTTATGTGTCTAGGAATATAATTTTTGAAATTTTCTACAACGAATGACATTTTAGCCTAATAATTTGATTTTTTGATTATAGAAAATCCATGTGAGTACTGATTTTTTTTTTCTTGATATTTTCTGTGGCTATGATTGGTAAAATTATCAATGATTACTTCCTTTAAGACATCCTTCCAATTTCCTAGAGGTCATTTGGATGAGAGATAATGATCCTTTATGTAGTCTTTCTTTTATTTGTAATAACCCAAGATTTAATCTGACAGAAAGAGAGAGAGAGGAAGGGAGGGAGGAAATGGAGGAAAGAAAGAACCATAAAAGCTCAGACTTACTGCAGAGGTTCTGCATAGTTGAGAGTGTTGTCCATCTGGGGTGCCTCGGTGGCTCAGTGGGTTAAGCCTCTGCCTTCCGCTCAGGTCATGGTCTCAGAGTCCTGAGATAGGGCCCCACAGGAAGCCTGCTCCCCACGCCCCCCCCCCCCCCCCCGCCTACTGGTGATCTTGTGATCTTTGTTAAATAAATAAATAAAACCTTAAAAAAAAAAAAAGAAGAAGAAGAAGAAGAGGAAGAAGAAGTGCTGTCCATCAAGTAATGTTACAATTTTCAAAGCTCCTGAATTTTAGGTACTGGAGAAAGTGAGGCACAACCTAAACACAATTAGAAAAACAAGAAGGCCTAAAAATGCTCAACATAATAACATAATGACTCATTTTCTCCCATTTGTTGAAGGTTGGTTCTGCAGGATTACAACCAAAGTGAGGGAAATGTTTCTATTTTTAATAGGGATTTTGGTTTTACCACTTGTATTTGCGCATATGTGTGTAACCCACTGGATACTGAAAAACAATGGAAAGGAGTAAGTATATCTTACTGGAGGGAATCCTCCAAGGGAACTAGATTTGGAGGCTAGAACCCAGCCTCACAGCCTTCTGGGAAATTTTTATGTCCCATTAACAGAAGCAAGGACAGGAGTGGAGTTTCTTAATGGGGGATGGAATCTTACATGCAGAAGTGTTGAAGAATGAAACACTATGAAGTGGTCCTGAAGAGTAAAGTTCTGAGGTATGTATGTCTGTGAGATCTGAAATAAACTTAACCTCCTTGTTCTCTTGCTATGGTTTAGGAGTATCATGATATTTCAAAGTTTGATTTAAAATGTATTTCTCTGTCTCCCATATAGTAACTTTTAGTAGATTTATCAATTCCTCAGTAAAGTCTGCTATGCCTGTCTAGACTTTGTAAATGGTAAATCAGAATTAGAGAAAGATAGAATAGAGGCTTTGCACATCATTTCATTAAGCCCCAGTGTAAGAGCATCATGACAGGAAAATGGTAGTAAAGAAATTGTGAGAAGTTTCCAGCACTAATCCAGGTTTTCAGCCTAGGTCAGATCAAAGTACAGCATAGAACTGACTTAGAACTGGACCTGATACATGCAAGTTTTCTCTCTGGATATCCTAGTGAGAAGTCAGCTTTGAAGGGGCTAGAGCAGGAGGGAGAAATTCTAACAGCAGGGTCACACATATACATTTGTAGGCCAAATGATCACTTGAAATTCAGTTCAGCAAATACATACTGAATTTCTTCAAGTGGTAGAAAAGCACTGTGTTTGTAAATGAGAAAATTCCTACCCAACTTGAAAAATAAATCAAATAAGCCCTTTGATATAAATCATCCAGACTATATCAGAGGAATAAAGCTAAAGAGACCAAGGGACCTAATATCAATCTGGGCAGCCAAAATTTTTTACTTTGTTTTATTACCACTTTCATGGTAATTAATAACTCATGGTGATCAACCTTATTATGAGTTTTTCAAAATTAACTTATTAAAGTATCACAAAGAAATAGGTTATTATTTCCACTCGACAGAAGGAAACAGGGATCAGAGAGATTAATAAGCATGACCTTAACTGCAAAGCTTGTAAATGACAGAAGTAGGGTTATAAAACAGGTCTGCATGACTCCAGATTTTCAGAAGTTTATCAAAGCTTTGTTCCTTGTTTTTTACTAAGAAATCAGTGTGACACACTTTAGATGCGAGAAGAAAATGTCCTTAAATTTCTCTAATGTAAATCAGGGAAACAAGGCATTATACAAAAGTTCCTTTCCAGTCTAATATCTAATGTCACGTACTAGGTATATTTCCTGAGGAAATACAGGAGTATAGATAGGTGTCACAGAGAGTACCAAAATATCAGCCAACCCTACAAATTCCTCAGAAGCCAATCAAAAACATTATTGGGTACTATAAATAAGTACTCATTTAAGTAAATAAAAATATTAAAAATTTGCAAGTAAAGAACAAGCATAACTGCTAAGTAGATACTGTAGACAAAAAGCAGGGCAGAAGTCCAAAGGAGTGGCGCCTGGGTGGCTCAGTGGATTAAGCCGCTGCCTTCGGCTCAGGTCATGATCTCAGGGTCCTGGGATCGAGCCCCACATCGGGTTCTCTGCTCCGCGGGGAGCCTGCTTCCTCCTCTCTCTCTGCCTGCCTCTCTGCCTACTTGTGATCTCTTTCTCTGTCAAATAAATAAATAAATAAAAATCTTTAAAAAAAAAAAAGAAGTCCAAAGGAAGGGAACATAGACATAGCAGGGTCAGAACGAATTTAGAAGTGGAAGAACCTATGTTACAAAGAAAGGGCGAGAAGGAGCAAAGAAGATGAGAACTTGCAGATGGGCATATATACCATAAGCAAAGGAACTAGGATAAGAAAGCTATATTAAAGCAATAGGTCAGCTAGGAAACTGCCCTGGTGTCTATTTATAAGAGGCCTTGAACCATCAACAGGATAAATCATAAATATGATGACGAGAACTAAGGTCTCAGCTTTTTGAATACTCCACATGTAATTGACCCTACTCCCAATGAAGAAAATACCTAGCAGAAGTATAAATGAAACAAACAAAAATCTCTGTTGTTGTAGACCCCACCTCCCAATAATGTTGAACAGATAACTTCAAGAACATTAGTTTTATAGGATGCTGAATTATTAACCTGCCCTGGGAAGTTCAGTAATCATCTTATATGAGGAAACTAATTGCTTCCATTCAGCCTGGCCTGGGAAAATGAGTGAACAGATATGGCAAGAATGAGAAAGTACTGAGTTTAGAATCCATTTGTAAATGTTCTTAAATGACAGACTACTTATTTTAAGCCAACATTCCTTACCTGTACCGACTGCCCCAGTTATACAGAGATAGACTTCCAAAGTGTTGTCTGCAGATGTCTCCATTTTATCTTACATTCATTCCTTAGTCCATTCCCCTCAGGCCCTCAAACACCATGGAATTGTTCCTATTAAGATCACCAAAGTCTCCAATGTTGTTGCCAAACCTGGACCCATTTTTTTGCCCTCATTTTATTTCTCAGTGTAATATGACAGAATTAGCAGCTACTTCCCTTGAGAAACACTGCTCATTTGGTTTTAGGAGAAAATACCCTTGTTTTCCTACTGCCACTTGGACTACCCCTATTCCTTACTAGCTAGCTCCTCTGTCCACAGTACATATCCAAATGATGAGAGTTACCCAAGATGCTGCATACGTGTTCTTTTTTCCCCCAAAACACTCTGTCTGGCTAATTGTTCCCATGGCTTAAATATAGTCCATATGAAAACTGTCTCTCTTATTTATATCTCTAGCTTAAATCTATTACGTTCACTCTTGCCCTTTTTTTTTGTTTGTTTTTGTTTTGTTTTTTTAAAGATTTTTTATTTATTTATTGACAGAGAGAGAGAGAGAGATCACAAGTAGGTAGAGAGATAGGCAGAGAGAGAGGGGAAGCAGGCTCACTGCTGAGCAGAGAGCCCGATGCAGGACTCGATCCCAGAACCCTGAGATCATGACCTGAGCCGAAGGCAGAGGCTTAACCCACTGAGCCACCCAGGCGCCCCCACTCTTGCCCTTTTTTATCCAGTACTTTGTTTGACATCTTGGATGTCTCACCAGAGGCCAAATGTGGTCTAGCTGATATCAAATTCTTGTTTAATTCAAAATATGCTTCTCACCTACTCTTCCTCTGTCAGTGAATGGTAAGCTAAGAGCCAAAAAGCCTTTATTTTCCCCTCTCCCTCACCTTCCAAACCAGCATGTCAGTAATTCCTGTTGATTCTACCTCCAAATTATATCTTCTTTCTGTTGCTCTCCATCTCCATGGCCACTGCTATAGTCCAAGATATCATCTTTTCATGGAATGCCTCCCAACCAGTTTCCTGTTCCTTCTGTTGTTCCCTCTACTCCATCCTATTCAGAGCAGCAGAGTAAACTCTTAAAAAAATGTAGGCCAAATATTAACATCTGCTTAATACCTTGTAGGGATTCTCACTATAACTGGAATGAAATCCAAAGGCTCTACGTGCCATAACCTGTGATTATATCTTCTCTTAGACTCTTCTTCCCCCGTTTACCACACACCAGCCACACTGGCCTTTTGATGTCTAAACCAAGCCAACCTGTGTGTCAGGGAGGGTTTTTGTTTTTTTTTTTTAAGATTTTATTTTATTTATTTGACAGAGAGAGATCAAAAGTAGATAGAGAGGCAGGCAGAGAGAGAGAGAGAGGGAAGCAGGCTCCCTGCTGAGCAGAGACCCCCGATGAGGGACTCGATCCCAGGACCCTGAGATCATGACCTGAGCCGAAGGCAGCAGCTTAACCCACTGAGCCACCCAGGTGCCCCAGGGAGGTTCTTGATCTCAAGAGTATTTCATGGCTGGCTGCTTCTCCTCCTACTGGTTTTGATTTAAACTTCATCAGCTCAGAGAGCCTTTCTTTGACCGTGGACAGTCCTGCTTCTATGCTGCCATCACTATTTTCTACAAGAATGTATGACTTGTTTCCTTCATAATACTTGTATAAGATGCATTGTCACATTATTAACTTCTAATTGGCTTGATTTCCTAATCTCTTATTCTTATTTCTTAGGAGTAATTATTTCTTTTATCTCTTGAAGCTATCTCACCATTTTATTTTTGCTGTTTTCTCCTTTTAAACTTTTTATTCCCCAAGATCAACTCCATTCCCTGCTCCATCAGCAGACCACCATTCTAAGGGTTTAGATATGTATCTCTTTAATTGTATATGTCCTTTTAAACATGCTGTGCTATTTTGTGGGCATGGATGTGTAACTGATATAAATGCTACCGGTTTATAGACTTCTACTTCTTGCTGTTTTCCTCAGCTACATGTTTTAGAACTCTAATTATATTGTTTGTCCATCTAGCCATTGGTCCCAAGTTCTATACTCTACACTCTGTTCTATTTGATCTATTTGTTGCCTATGACAACAAATATGCCACCACCACTAATAAGCCTGCAACAAATATATTTGCACACATTCTTTATGGAATTGCTTCCCCAGGGTAAGAAGTCCATGACTTTATAGACCATAGGAAATGTCATTGTTTAATGTCACTGAGTGCTGCAAAATTGCCCTCCAGGACGCCAGCTTCAATCCACATTCCCACAAGGTTTCCTATATTCTCATGCCCCAAACAATACTAGGTATTTAACCTATTTTCCTTTCTTTTTCCTGCTGGTAAGTATAAAGTGATACTCTATTGTTTTTTTAATTTGCATTTTTCTAGGTACAACATGTTTGAGCATCCCTTCCTTATTTGTTAGCTAGATATGGAATTTCCTCTTTATTTCTAATCCTCACCCATCTTTCTACTGAATTTCAAAAACAGGCCCTGAACTTTCTTTTAATCGTTTTCTTAGGCCCAAGATCTACTTTTACTCTGTAAAGCACTTTTTCACATGGATCTTCATTACTTGTTTTTGGGGCTGTGAACTCATTTTTCACAATAGAACTTTCCTGAATGTGTCCTAAGCCTTGGTGGCTCACCAGAGTTTGGCTATGTTGGTTCTTCACAGAGCAGACGTCATTATTATTAGATAGATTATTAGATTATTATTGAAACTCCTACCTGCTTTACTCTGCATAGGTTGTTTCACAGTGTTCCGTCCAAGGAAAATTCACTTTCTCATTTTGAAAAGTGGTTATGTATCAGTTAACTTTCTAAGAATATTTTTTCTATCATTTCTCTGAGTATAAGAAGAGTTTAAACATGTACTCTTACCCATATCTTATAATTGGCCTTCTTTTTAGAAAATCTTTTTTTGTTGGCTTATTTACTTATGCATTGTCTGTCTCCCATCTGGAAAATTATTAGCTCTGTGAAGGCAGAAATTATTTATGTTTCACACAACACATCTTTGTATTCTTAGTACCTAAAACCACATTGGTCCTTGTAGTTATTAACAATACTTCTCTCAATAAAAGAGTGAATAAAACATGTAGCTCAGCATCTCCTCCAGAGTGGGGAACTCAATGAATATTAACTCCTTTATTTTTCCTTATTCTCCCTGATATACAGTAAAATCCTTACAATAGTATACAGAATTGATTTGAAGTCTGAGAAATAAAAATAGGGACAAAAAAAAAAAAAAAACCCCAAAGTCCAAGGAAGTATACAAACAAGCCAGCAAATCTTTCTACTAGAGCATAGTAAGCTCATGATGAAGAAACCACAGGTTACATTGGCATCAGAGGAAGTGAAGTCTTATCACATGAGTAGCTAATGAGGATAAAGTCTGCAGAAGAAAAACTGATCATGTACCAAAAAATAAAAAATAAAAATAAAGTATCTCAATTCCTTTTCTTTTGTTCTATTCTAATAACACAGGGCATATCTGAGACCACATGTTATCAAGATTAAGTGTTGTCACCTTTCTTGACTTTCTACTGGTCTCTCTTCCAACCTATCTTCCCATATCCTGGCCACACTGCACTGACTACACCCTCTGTAACTGTTACCAACTAACTCTTCGGACCACCTCGTCTCTCTACTTTTCTACTTCCAGGACTCACCGGAGTGTTTCTACCTTACCTTCGCTCGCCTATTCTTCACCTCCAATGTCGCAGGCTTCATACAGAGAACAGATATTTGTTTTACTTTTGATATTAAGTCCTATTACTATTACTGTCCTTTGAAAACACTAAGAATCTGACTTCAAATTCTCACTACTATTGTGATGACCTCACACACACAAAAAAAAACCCACAAAACCCAAAAAACAAAAATTCCAGACACTGATATCAAATTCATGCTAGAAAAGTTTTTTTTTAAATCCCGCAAGATACAAATTATTTTGCAGCACCTTAAATGAATGGATTCTTATAAAGGACTATTGCCAAATGTCCTTTCGTAACAAAATAAATAAATAAATAAAACATGTAAGTACATAGCATGAAAATATTTGTAGGTATCTCTAATAACATTTTTCCTCCATAAAGTTGCATAATGAAGCACAAACTCTACTAATTTCATTAGGGATCTATTAAGCTAGCAGGACTCTAATACACATATGGAATAATTGTCTTCATCAACAGCAGGAGGACAATTTACCAGAAGAAGAAACCATTCAGATGGCACAATTAAGTTATATTTCTTCCCCTTTTACTCCAGATAAATTAAAAGATAAGCATTAATGTTATTTATGGTTTTCAGAGTTCTCCATTATTTTCTTTTCTTGCCTGGTTTTACCATCACTTATTGTCAAGCTCCCTCTATATATCAGACACTCTCAGTTACCTATCTAACTGTCACTGCCCCTTTCCTCCTTCCTAATGAACAATCGTTCCTGCTCAAGGGCAGAGGCAGAGCCTGAATAATCTAGCGAATCCTGGTAGTTCTATTTCCCATTGGCATGGACACATGATTTTGTCCAATGAGAGAAGAGCGAATCTACTGAAAGACTTCTGAAAGAAGTCTCTGTGGTCAGAAAGAGAGACAAAGAAAGGATAGCCCCACTTCTGCTGCTGGATATCATGTTATCTCCATGTGATAACCTGGGACTGAACAACCGTCTTGTAACCATGTGGGAAAGAAGCCACAATAATGAAAATAGCAGAGACACAAGATAGAAGGAAACTGGGTCCTTGAGGACTTCACTATCTCCCCTAATTAACCAATGCTTGAGCATCCCTACTCTACATGGCAAAATAAATTTCTTATGTTTGAACTTCCTGGGATTGTGGCTTTTCTGTTACATATAGCAGAAAGCATTCTAACCAAATAATATAGTCTAAATATAAATTTTTTCATCATGAAATTTTATAGGACATAATTTGGATAGAATGGTTATGTATCAAACTGCTCAGTATTTATTTAACAGAGGGAACTTAGCACTATGATGAGACCTCTAACTAAATTATTTTTAGTACTTATCATGAAACAATCCAATGCAAAATCATCAGAGGAATAAACTTGTCTTCAAAATACTGATATTGTAATACTGAAATTATTTAGTGACTAGAGATAAAATAATGATGTGAAGTTGTAACAAGTTAAGGATTTCTAGAGTCAAAAAAATGATTTCCTTTCAAAAATGAAAACCAGTGGCTCAGTGGGTTAAAGACTCTGCCTTCGGCTCAGGTCATGATCCCAGAGTCCTGGGATCAAGCCCCGCATTGGGCTCTCCCCTCAGCAGGGAGCCTTCTTCCTTCTCTCTCTCTCCTTGCCTGCCTCTCTACCTACTTGTGATCTCTGTGTGCCTCTCTGTCTACTTGTGATCTCTGTCTGTCAAATAAATAAATAAAATCTTTAAAAAAAATTAAAACCAATATTTCCGTACTGATATATAAAATGTATAGGTGACATAAAAAGTAGAACCCATTTTTTAGTAGAGTCAGATCAGAAGCCATGTACATTAGTAGCCAGGCTAAGAAACTTGAACCCATTCCCCAATTCCTAAAGTTGCTATGGATTGGCCATTGAGCTCAACACAGATCAAATTCCAGAGATTCACAAAGAAAAATGAGCAGTAAAGACAGTTGCTCTTTGAAATTCTCACTTGTTCTCTTTATTGCTTATCATCAAAAATATCGCAGCTATGATTATTGACATTTAAAAGGTTATCATGAAATAGCAGCATTATGATGACAACATATGGGATTCTGAGTTACTGGCAGAAAATCCTGCAGAGTAAGACTGTAAAATGCCATAAGTAGTGATCTAAGTGAGAGCTGGCAATGCTCTGCCACCAACTGTGTGACCTTGTTCACATTCCCGTACATCTCTGATCTTATAGCAAATAAAGACCTTTGCAGTCCTTCTCAGCTCTCACATTTCATCACCATTATTTCACAACCACAGATAGAAGACTGACATGTTTTCATTCATCCTAGGAAATGGGCTAAGTGTTTCATCTCCTAGATCTCTTTTAATCATCCCCATAGTCCAATGAGGCAAGTATTTTTCCCCCATTCTAAAAATTATAAAACTGAAGCTCAGAGAGGTTAAGGGATTTGCTCAGCACAACAGCTAGATCATTTATAATTTCCTATTCCAGATCCCTTATTTCTAGTCAACAACAAACAATTAAGTACAGAATAACAAGTCTGAAACATGACGTACCACTGGCGTCGCACTGAGCTCTCAAAACTACAGACACCTGAACTATGCCAATTCATCTTAAAAAAAAAAAAAAAGAAAACCAGGGGAATAAAATCATTATGTTATATTTGTCAAGTACAAAATGGTAAGATCAACATCAAATTTTAAATATAATTTTTAGGGATGCCTGGGTGGCTCAGTGGGTTAAAGCCTCTGCCTTCAGCTCAGGTCATGATCTCAGGGTCCTGGGATCGAGCCCCACATCGGGCTCTCTGCTCATTGGGGAGTCTGCTTCCCCCTCTCTCTCTGCCTGCCTCTCTGCCTACTTGTGATCTCTGTCTGTCAAATAAATAAATAAAATCTAAAATAAATAAATAAATAAATAAATAAAATTTTAATCAATATATATACCATGTTTGCTTAACTAAAGATAAATATCTGCAAATTTTTTCATCATACCTTAAAGGTACATTCGGCTTTCTATCCAGTCTCACTATAAATTCCATATGTTGAACTTTATGGTTAAAAACAAAAAGAAACTTTGAAATAATATATCGTTTGATTTTCTGACTTTTTAAGTTTCTAGTTCACTTAACAGTTGGAATCTAACACATATATCATTTTATTTTGAAAAATGATTGTCTGCTGTAGACACCACCCACCTGCCGTTGTAATAGATAGAATTACTTACTGATTATATATACCCTTTTCAAAAGAAAAGAGGATACACAATTGCCTCCCACAACTGCAATAGCAAAATGGCAGCTATAATTGGCACCTAGAAAAACAATACATAATTGCCATCCACTAAACTAACAGAGAAAGAGGGAGGGGAACAGAGAGAGATTATAGGCACAATAGTCAAAGCAGTAGAGAATAAACAGCCCCTAGTCCTTATTCTGAGAAGATGAGAAAGAAGGCAATTTACACTTAGAAGTACCATCTCAGGAGAAATCTTTTGTTGAAGGATGACTCATTTTATGTCTTTTACAAGTTCCTTTTGCTCACTCTCCAGAAGAAACAGGAAAAGGTGAATATAAAATTGAAAAGCAGATGGGGTTTAGCCAGTCCACAGAGACCAGGAAAACATGATGATGACTTCACCAGTGACTATTATAAATGACTTTATATACAGTGAAATTTTGGAAAGTAAGACATGAAATTGATATTTCCCTTGGAAGTTTAGTTTTTCCTAAGAAACGAGATTTATACCCATAGTCAGTTAACACAGATTGGTGTGAATTACAAAATTTAAATGGTCCAATAATATGGGTAGTAAGCTACAAATTATTTCAAAGTTTAGATTTTAAGATACTTTCGTCTTCACATTTCTTACTAATATATATGTTTAATACTAAGTTTCATCAGGCATATAATTCTTTCCTCCAAATTTATCAGTACCTGAAAAGGAATAAGAAGAGGGCTAGGGCTGATGATTCTATTTTTACTAATAGAAATTTATGCCAATAAAAATGTGAGCTCTTAAACAGAGAAAGAAAGATTAAGGCTGATTCCTTCACTACTGATCAACAGCTGCAGGCCTGGCTGGGCTGGGTTTATGTAGATATTTTTAAAAAAAACAAATAAAGACCCACATTTGCTGGGCTTGTTCCTATTTGTGGAGGAGGGGAGGGGGAACACTTCTAAATCCCTTGAACACAAAGCCCAGCCAAGGCATGAGCAGAATTAGTATCAATGCCAAAGCCGTAGAAACTTCAACCCCATGTGTGCTATCTCAGCAGTATAATCCATAAAGGATGCAGTCTGCACAGTCCGCAGGAGCATGAATCGTGCTATAAGGGAACGATATTTTTTTAAGTTACAGTAATCTGATGTTTGTGGCAGGGCTGGTAGATTGAAAAGGTAGTAAAAGCCCATGAAGAGATAGTAATGTTTCTTTTTTTACAAAGAAACTCCATAAAATGAAAGAGACTGTGGTGAAATCCATCAAATTCTTAATACTCCAGTGACAACCCCTATTATAAATTAGGCAGGTATCTCACACAGTCTTATTCTGCCTTTACTTCATGTGTTTACAGAAAACAAATAGGCTGAGGGTTCATTCTTATGAAGGTAAAGCTCTTGGCCTAAAAATAAGGACAAATAATAACAAACAATAGCAAAATAAATAAGGTTTACAAAGCATTTAATTTTTAAGGTTGTCATCTTATATTCTGACATTTACTTCGTGGGAAAGGCCTGGCGCCAGAATCTGAAAATACAGTAGTTAGCACCATATACAAAGTCAAGTCCCCAAAGGAACGGATAATCTCCCCCAATGGATCAGTTTAAAGGGTAACAAAAATCCTCACCAACGTTTACAGGTACATGTACTATCTCTTACCTAATCATCAAAATAGGCTTTTAAAGAGAGATTGTTACCACTATTTGAAAATGAGGAACTAGGGCTCAAATAAATTAAGCAACTTTTCCAAGATTGCATAAGTAGCAAATTATGAAACAGATATTAACTTAATTTTTCCAGTTACAAAATTCATCAATATACCTACACATCATTCTTTTTCAAAGTAATCCATTCAGGGGAGGAAAAAAAAAAAAAAACCAAAAAAACGATTTTAGAGGTGTTCAAGGCAATCTGGGCAAATGCATCCTTCCCCAACATGCTCATTTACATGACTGTCCAAACAATGATCATACAGCATCATTAGCACCTCTAGACCAATGTGCTGACTGGAAAAATCAGAGTAGATTAATGACATCACATTATTGTCAATTTTTCCACAATGATAGTTTTCAGTTCTTATTGAAAATAAAAGCAATAGCAATATATCTAAGTACTTTTTTATGTCATAAAAGTGTTATCTAAGACATGAACCATTATGACTGTGAATGTTCCTTAGATTAAGACTCATGCTATCAATTTCTTCTATCTGGAAAAAAGTTTTAATTCTGAACAATTATCGTTCCTTAATTAGACACCGAAGACAGAGTTATACAATCTGTTTCTCTCTTTACTTGGCTACCTGGAAGCTAACAACGAAGAGCCTATATTGAACTATGTGAGCTTCTTCACTTCAAATTTTCTAGTAAAATATTTTCTTCCTGTTAGGAGATTATGAGGTTGTAATGAGCAAACAGGATATTCATTCATCTTCACTAGGCTTCCCTTCTAGCCCATTGGTTAAATACTGTGCTGGGAAAATACTCCCCCAAATTCTGACTTACTAGTTTGGGGTGGATGCCGAGTAGCGTGTAAATGCTTCCAGGTGAGTCTAATGTTCAGCCAGGACATAGAACTGTTAACACATCCGTCTCATATAACAATTAAACAGAATGCCTAGGGTTACTGTAGGAATAGTTTCACCTGAGAACAAAACATCAGAAGCCCACTGTGTTGCTAACCATACTTTCTTGGAGCTTATTAAAATAAGGTATTCCAGCAAATTCTAATAATCAGTCTACAAATCGCCATCCTTTTACGTAAGGGGGCTAACAGTATAAGAGACACAGCATTTTAGAGTAGCAGAATATAGAGCATTATCAACTGCTTATAATACTCATCTTGCTATGGAGGAAAAGGGTCATTCAACTCATTCCCTCAGTGAGGGGCAGAGCAGGGGCGCACACACAGTTCCCTATTGCTATGTAGTAAGTGGTGGCATTTTTCTTGATTTGCTAAGTCATTTGCTGAGTCACTAAAGCTGCCAGGAGAGGTAAAAGCAAGTAAAGCTGAAAGCAGGCATGGCTAAGATTTATGAGAATCTCTTCAATCAAGAGGAAGTAGAATGGGTGCTCAACAGTGCATAAGGACCCTAGAAGCAAGAGGTCTCATCTTTCTAATCTTTGGTAGCAAGACAATTTACTATGGACAATTTACTGTGCACAACAAAGCTGAGCAGAGCCCCCAGAGGATCAATAACTATACTGCAGCTAAGATGCAACATAGACTCTGGTCACTCAGAGAATCAATAATCAGGCTCACACAAGTGCAGCAGAGACCAACACCGAATGAATAGCAAGCTTGCCTTCCACTGATTCGGAGCCACATGTATGTAGATATTTCCAGCCACGCACACAGTCGCAGTCTAGACACACATCATCAGTCCATGGCAGGAATGGGAAAGCAGGCTCTGGAGGAAAGAGGGAGTATGGGAAAATAACCTTGCACATTTACACCCTCAGGAAACTCACTATTACCTCTATTCAGGCTATGTTGAACTTAAGACAGATCTTATAAATTGGGAAGTGGCAAAGATTTGGCTTACAAAAGAATTATAGGATTCAGTTGATATTTAAACTGGAACAACACAAAAGCTATCTGCTTAACAAAGATTAGGTGACTCAAGGCCAAGGTTAGTTCATGGAGAGCGTCAAATAAAAATGCTTCATATGTGTGGGCGCCTGGGTGACTCAGCGGGTTAAGCCTCTGCCTTCAGCCGGGGTCATGATCTCAGGGTCCTGGGATCGAGCCCCGCATGGGGCTCTCTGCTCAGCAGGGAGCCTACTTCCTCCTGTCTCTCTGCCTGCCTCTCTGCCTACTTGTGATCTCTCTCTCTGTCAAATAAATAAATAAAATCTTTAAAAAAAAAAATGCTTCACATGTGTACATATCTAAGGGGTGATCAATCAACCAAGCTTCCTCATAGCTATTCTCCTTTTCCATTTATGCTTGCTAAAAGATAAACTGAGGCAAATTAAAATTTAAGAGTTTGAGCAAAAATTGTTTTGAATCAGGCAACATCCAAACTAACAGATAGAAAGGAGATCTGAGGAGGTATACCAAATGAAAAACTCTACAGACAGAAAGGATCAGGAACAAGGAAGTTACACTAACAAAAGAGGAGGTTGGTTATTGCAAAGTTATTTTTCTTTAGGGAATGTCAAAGGCCTATCAGTCAGATGACCTAACTAGTGCTGATCAAGTAACTTCTGATTTACTGGTTTAAGACTCCATTTCTTGGAAAGTTGCAGTTGTAATTAAGTCACTGTTTGGTGACAATGGCCACACCATTTGGGGCCTGTGGTCTTGTTTCTAACATGCTTCAAGATTTTGGTCTCTTTTCTCATTATTCTTGTTTCAGGAGTTTGGATTTACTTTTTATTACCTTTTAACTTAAAGCTGTTTCAAATGACTTTCGGAAGGTCATGATACATAAATAAGATTCTGACATTTATTTTGATTAGTGATTAGTTATGATTAATAATTAATAGTGACTAATAATGATTAATATGGTGTGTGACCAAAAAGCATCTATTGAACACATCAGTCTATTTCCTACAAAGTTATGCTCTTCTTCTATAACTCGGGATCTTGTATATAATAAAACACTATTTGCCTTTGAAGTTCTTGAGTTATTGTACTCTTTAGTCAAGGACTCATTCTCTGCTTTAGACAAATCTATATTCAAATATATATCTTACGTCAAACAAGTTGTGTGCTTTTAGGTAAGATATTTAACCTAAGATTCAGTTTCTTCATCTATAATCAGGAAACCGGTAAGCACCTAAATAGGTTGTAGTAAAGATCATACATAATAGTAAATATAAGAAGTCTAGTCTTTTGGACAGTAGTAAGTGCTCAGTAAAATCAAATATAAGTTACTATTATTTCTGCCACTGAGACAGCAATAATCCAAAATGAGAGAACATAGGTTTTAAAAATCTGAATGATAAACTCTAACAGTGGAGAATATAAAAATCTAAAATGTAAGTAGAAGACGGAAAAAACCTTGGGTCTCTCAGTCTAATCTACGGTTCCCTGAGTCCTGTGAGTTTGTGTAGATTGCCTAGTGTCTCTATGTCTTTGGTCCTATTCTGCAAACTGGGGTTGAAGTTAAAGACCAATGTGAGGATTAAATGTTATGAAATCTACAAAGTGAGTACCAAAATGTTTGGCACACGGTGGGTGCTCAGAGCCTGAGAGCTACTACTTTTACTTGTCAAAAAAGATCTCTTTCCCCCAAAGTTAAAAAGGGCTATAGCATACCTGGATTAAAATGTAAATGTGAGGTCTTAATTATTTAAATGTTCAGGGGAAGTCAATTATATTTCCATTAAAATGCAAATCTACATTTGAATTCCTGCAGGGTTATATTACAAAGAGGAATGGGCTGCAGAGTGCAGGGACAGGAGCTGTGGGATCCCTGTGACTGGATGATAGGAATGAGGGTAAGGAGTCCGGTCTGTGCTGTACTAAGCTAACATGTTTTTTGAGAAACAGAAAAAGAGTGAAAGAAGTCGAAGCTAACAAGGACGTGCTCCAACAACTTGGGAATTGACAAGGGCTAGAGAGACAAAGAAAAGTTAGTCTTCCTACAGGCAATGAGCTCCTCTGGGAATGCCGGGAGAGACTGGCTCACTTGGAGGGAATGTCAAGAAGCAGGCCTGCTTGTCACCACCAATCCAAAGGGGTAACAAGCAACCACGACCTTTTTTAGCTTTGGCTCCTCACACACAAAAAGCAGATTGAAGGTGATACACTGTAAGTTTCTTAGGGATGACTTAACAAATTACCAAAAACGTAGGTACTCAAACCAACAGAAATTTATTCTGTCACAGTTCTGGAGATGAGAAGCACAAAATAAAGGTGTCAACAGGGCCACACTGCCTCTAGAGACTCTAAGGGAGAAGTCCAACAGCTTTCCTTTATTTCATCCTGTGTCTGTCCCTTTTGGTACAGGCTGGCAGTGTGTCTACGGAAACAATACTCTCATGAACAAGGCAGCTCTCCTGTGTATGCCAAGGGGATTCGGGTCATAGACAAGTGGGTCCTCCACAGAGGTTTCTTGGATAACTCCGTCTCTATTTTCTGTGTGAATCCATGAGCAACACATTGTAATCTCTTCATGATTACATGGACCAAAACATGGTCCAGATACACCTTTGTCTTCTCTCCAGAGCATGCTTTCCTAACATTAGCATTTTTTATAATCTGGATGGGCTGCAAATTTCTCAAATTATCAAGTTTTGGGTACTTTTGCCTTAATAGTTATTTCCTCAATTTCTCTCTTTCCTCTTGCATTTCACTGTAATCAGAAAAAAGAAACCTGGCCATACCTTCAACACTTTATTAGAGACCTCCTCAGCTAAATATCCAAGGCCTTCACTTGCAAGTCAAGTCCTATTTTGCCTGCTACTAGAGAACACAATTAAGTCAAGTTCTCTTCCAGCTGTACAAGATCACTTTCCCTCCAGTTTAAAATAACGTGCTCCCCCATGTCCTTCTGAGTCCTCATCAAAAACACTTTTAATGTTCATATTTCTATCAGCACTCTGCTCATGACAATATAGGTATTCTCTAAGAAATTTTCTCATTCGTGGTCCTTACTTCCTTTTGAGCACTGACTGGAATCTAGGTTTTTTTCTATTATGTGCCTGAAAATTCTCCCAGCCTGTACCCATCACCCAGTTCTAAACGCTTGTCCACACTTACAGGCATTTGTTATACTAACAGCCCACTTCCCAGGAGCAAAATCTATATTCGTTTCCTGTAGATGCTGCAACAAATTATCACAAATTTGGTGGGTTAAAGCAACAGAATTTCATTCTCTCATGGTTTTAGAAGACAAAAGTCCCAGATCAAGGATCAGCAAGGGCGTGCCCCCTCTGAAAGCTCTATGGGAGAATGTGCACCTGCCCTGTCAGTCTTCTGACGACTATCAGCACTCCTCTGCTTCCTTTCCTTGAGGCCAGGTTACTCCTATCTCTACATCTACCTGCACCCACCTCCTGCTTTGTGTACATACTGACAGTGCAGGATGGGATTATCTGGAAAAACCACACCCCAGGGGCCAGGTCTGGGGTGTGCGGAGGAGGGGACTTATAAACGAAAGGGAACTAAGAACAGCAAGCGCCCCACGAAGACTGGTCAATGTCCCGCTGGCTGGACACTGGGGCAGCAGGAAAGAGCACTTGTGCTTTACTGTATCCTATCTTCGTGTGATCATTGTGGCACCAGAGACCATAGCCATGTTTAGTTGTACGCTTCCGCCACTGTTTACGTCCAATATGTGGACATCAGGAAAGGGTGATAAGGAAAAGAGGGCCACAAGGGAGCAAGACTGAAATGTGGAGAGGTCTAGAACTTGGCAGAATGCCTGTAATGGGGCAACGAGTCCCCCTAGGCTCATGCCCTGGAATGGTGGCCAAAACAACAACAACAACAACAAAAGGAAAAGAAAGATAGGAGATATTCAAAGAGCTAAAGAAAGAGAACCCACCTAGTTTGACATGATTTCCTCTTTTCATTACAGCACCTTCTGTTCCTAGCTGAGCAACTTGGCAAATTTTCAGTTAAAGCTCTCTGAACTAGAACTGTTCCCAAACATGACCTGCCCCGTGAAATCCCTACCTCCCGGCAGACTGCTGTACTACTCAGCTTCTCAAGGTACTGCTGCTCTCCAGGGTTTCTAAAATCAGATTTTTGTGATTCTTACTCTACAACCTAAGCTGACCTAAACTGATGATGTGTTCCTGTACTGAAAGTTGGAGAATATTATTTTCTGAAGAGGAAAACCAATAAACTCTAAGAGTTAATAAGAAAATTAATACCTAAATGACCTTGAATCTTATAAATAAATGTCTTTTTAAATAAAAGAAATAGTTTTCTCCTAGGTCTCTGAAATTTCAGTCTAGCATAGGTTTTTATGGTCAATTTATAAAGCTACTAAAATAGAATTTACTGAGAAAGCAATAGAACACAAACTCAATTAAGGTAACACAGTCATCTCCCTTAGTATGTAAAGCAAGTACATCAAAAGGCAACTCTACAGTAAGATGTAGGCGCAAGGTCATATCTTCCGAAGGCTAAATGAAGATAAATTTCAAAAGCTCTCTCCTTAACACCTTGCTAAGGAAAATTGCATTTCTTTCTACTATATTTACTAAAGTTGCTGTGCTTCCTGCCTTTAATGACCAACCTCTTTGACCAGGCTCTGCTGAAATCTCATAAAGATGAACTTCAATTACAAGCACAGCACAGTGCCAAGGTTACATAAGCTTACTGCAAACAGCTCTTCAGGGCCCAATGCTTGGATGAGGGAGCCACCTCTCTACTTTAGCTCTATTTCAGAACTACCCTTGAATGAACTGATCAAGGGATATTATTTTCGTTAACATTTTTCTTTTCATCATCTATTTTTTTCAATGCATACAGAAAGAAGATCAAAAGAGCTGAGGCTTCTTCTTGTCCGTTTGAATTACCCTGAGTACACGGAATGACCTTGACTGATTTCTAATGTTTCTGCTGGCTTAGCACAAAATGGGTGCTTCCTCTCTATAGAAGCAGTCCCACAGCACCTGAGGAAAGTAAATGGGTATGCTGGTAGGTATTTTCTCAGCTGAAAATATAACAAGATTCATCAGTTTTCAAGCATCATATGTACAATATAAGATTAAGACAGATATTATAGAAGTAGACTCTGATGTCAAAAAGCCTGAGTAGAGAATCAAGTCTTTATCAGAGTCCTTATCCTTAAAAAACAAAGCAAATGCCTGAGTCACCAATTGATATGCCTAGAGGTTGTCAAATATTTGCTATCAGTTTAAATATGCTGGGGTATTCAAGTCTCACTTGCCTGTTGCTGACCTAATATTTCAAACTTATTCTCCCTTATTTTCATCGATGGCCCTAAGCCATTAGACCCTGCAATACAGATCTTCTTATACCTACTCTTTAATTTCTTTACACTGCTTGTTTTTAAAGTCACTCAAGTAGAAATAACAGTGAGCACAAAGCCATCACCAATAAAAGAGTAATAATAAATACACCTGACCCTTGAACAACATGGGTTTTAACTTCCCAGGTCCCCCTAACAGGCAGATTTTAGTACTATAAATGTATTTTTTCTTCCTTGTGATTTTTTTATTTAAATAGGCTCCATGCCCAGTGTAGAGCCCAATGTAGAGCTTCAACTCATGACCCAAATATCAGGGCCTGAGCTGAGATCAAAAGTTGGATGCTTAACCAAATGGGCCACCCAGGTATCCCTTCCTCATGATTTCTTTTTCTTTTCTTTTCTTTTTTTTTTAAAGATTTTATTTATTTATTTGACAGATAGAGATCACAAGCAGGCAGAGAGGCAGGCAGAAAGAAAGAGGAGGAAGCAGGCACCCTGCTGAGCAGAGAGCAGGATATGGGACTCCATCCCAGGACTCTGTGATCATGACCAGAGCTGAAGGCAGAGGCTTTAACCATTGAGCCACCCAGGCGCTCCACATATTTATAATTCTTAATTCTTCTTGGTAACAAAGACTCTAATATGATAATTCATTTATATTTCCAAAATAATCTTACACGCAACTCAGTTGAACCCAAACTCCAGGTTAGATTTCAATTGCTCACAGAAGAGCATACCCTTTGAATTCACACTTAAGAATGAGACTATATGTTTAATCAACCTGTGAGCAAGAATGAAGTAGGCAATGCTATCCTGGACTCTAAACTATAATTTGTACTCTGAAGATCAACCTGACAATAATTACAAAGGTTAACCAACTAGCTTTTGTAAACTTTGTGGGGATAAAGATAATATCTAACATATCTGGCCTCTTAACAATTGCTGAACCAAACAGCTAAGTTTTCTTTTCCCCCTACAGCAGAAATCATTCTATTCTCAAGTTTCTTTCCCAGCTACACACAAAGTATCTACTGTGGCCTCCTACAAAGTCACATACGGTTTCTACAAGAGCTAAAAGATTTTTCAGAGCTGCCCCAGGGAAAGCATAATCCACTTAATTCTCCTAAAGTCACAACCTACAGTCCTCATGCCTTCCTAATTAATGTGTTTACTTCTTTTACTTACTCTCTGGATAAAATACAAATTCCTTACAAAAAATAGAACAGCAAATCTGAAATATACAATCTCAAGAGTAATTGGTTTTTAAGTATTTAATGTCTTCTAATGTTATAAATGTTGACAAGAGAAAAATAGAAAACTAATTGCATTCCCATTACATAAAAGTCTCTGAAAGAATATTCAATATATAAAACAAGTGTGAGGCAAAATAAATTGCTATAAAAGATAAAATAGAGAATTACAATAACACATTTTGTAAGCAAGGCATGGAAGATGTGGAATACTGAAAACAGGTATGTTTTGGACCAGAGAGCATGATTAGGCAGTCCAGTATCTGTGATTTAATGTCAATAGAGATTTTTCTTTTAATTCTATACTTCACAGAGATTTCAAATGTATAAATATATCAGCCAAGGAAAGAACCAGAATGCATAATCTCTTATTCAAGAGAAGATGAATCTTGCACAAAGACATTTTATGCTTCCCCAAGAAGTATTCACTTAATTCACATTTTAAAATAATTTTTCCTGTATTAAGTAGTAAGGCAGTGTTATAATTAACTATGACCCCAAAGTAGGAAAAAAAGTAGAGAAGGGGTATTGGATAAAAATAACCAGCTTGTCTTCCAAATTCAAAGAAGGGTCTCAACATGAGAGACAATCCCATTATTTGTCTAAGATCCTTTTGGGAATTGTTAAAAGAAAAGCAGTCAATGATGACCAAATCAATTCCAATCTAAACATCATAGTCTCTAAAGAATAAAGAAAATATGATAGAAACATGCTGAAAATGGCATTCCAAAAAGAAAGTACATAATTTCATCTTCATTATGAGAATCTCAGATTAGCTCAGAGGAAACAGCTCAAGTCTATAAACCTCTAATGGTTACGAGAAATAAAATTTCTTCTGAAAATTTAACAATACTACATTAGCTTGGCTTTTGCAATTTACTTGAACTACCTTGTTATTATTCTAATTTTATTTTAATCTAACTGTTTGCACTTTATTGAAGAACCCTTTTGGTGCTAAGAAGGGAGTAATCCTTACAAATGGAGGAGTTAATCTTAAATTTAGGGTTATTCTAAACGTTTCCCAGAAAAAAATGCATATTCAAAGTTTTGTCATACCTTTATAGGCCAACTGCATAATGCCTCATATACATTTCATCAAAACATAAGCATTTAATGGTATGTGTCAAAACAAATTTCTTCAGCTTGGCGTTAAAAACTCCATCAAAACTACAAGGATGCCACCGTGTGGCACAAAGTGTGATCTCCTAAACCCTAACATTCTGAGTAGCAAATCTAAAAGCCACAGGAAGAAAATTCACGATTTAAAGGCCGGATTAATTGAATGGGATTCTATTATTTCTAAGAGCTTGCTGTGTGCTTTTGACTCATTTGGGACTTCTTGCTTAATTCTCACATCTTCTCTGAATTCATTTACAATCCGTCTTCCCCTCATTCATTCAACATTTATTGAAAACTCAACCCTAGAAACACAGGAACTCACAGGACAAACATTGTCTCTGCCTTCACTGTGCTTAGAGTCTCACAACCTTTTCACCAAAATTGCTGATCTACAGTTCAACTAAAAGAAACTCTTTTTAAAGCTCTAAATTCCAGCTCCATGGAAGATTAAGGTATCAAAAGCATCTTTGCACTCAGTCCTGACATCCGTATGTATGAAAGCACTTCTAATTGTCATCTGCAGCCTCCTGGACAAGCGCACAGCAGGTCTTCAGTCAATACTAACAAACCACCGTGTATTTTTTGTATTACTATTAGGCAATTAAAGGTGCAACGCATAATGTGCTTTTTAAAAATGGTCTGTTGCCACCTAAATGACATTTCAAAGTGGAATCGATTTCAGGAGAGTAGCAAAAATAGGTCATTTTAGCAAAAGAAATTCTGCTCTAAGTGGATCTCAGTGAACATGCACCTATTATCCTACATATCAAAATAACCAATTTTAGTCACTCAATGAATCTTTTTCATTAAAGTAATTCAAAACTCTACTATTATTAGAATGCCATTATAGGAAACTCAAAATACCACCATCAATCAAATTTCAGCAAAATGGCAGCAACAACACAGAATCAACAATCAAGCCACAACACATTCACCTGAAAACTCACAACCTTGAGACACTGGGGATAGAATTCTTCTTGGACAACTAATTCTTGAAAACCTTTCTCAAGACAATTCAATTTCAAGTTAATACCCCTTCAACAAATGGTTAGAGGAAAGCCAAAATATCATTAACGTGACAATTATAAAATTAAATTCTACAACCAAACACAAAGATACTAGGACAAAAAGCTTACATTTCTTCATTTTCTAAGTACTCCCTAGATCATAGGAAAACTTCTCTTCTGATAGACACTATGGACTATATATTTCAGGAGGCTGGGAGTGAATGTTAGGGAAGAAATCCCTAAACAACTGGAGCTTTACCAAATCTATAGACAAGCTATGCAAACAACAAATGTATATATATATATACCTTTGCAAATTGATTATGCAAATGATGAAACAGCCTCTTTTCCTTTTCATTTTCTTGCGTCATTATTGCAACAGTTTTTTTTCAGTCATCCAGGATTAAAACCAGGGAGGTAACCTTGACTTCTGTTCTTCACCATCTAAACCCAATCTGTTTTGGGTTTGTTTGAATTTACCCTGGAATTGCTTGAAAAGTGGTTTGTGAGAGCATGAGCGATGGAGACACACGACCCAGGTTCAAATTCCACTCCCACTGCTTTTATCCATGTAACTTGGGTGACTCACTGTCATTTATGAAAGGAGGACAGGAGGGGTGCCTGGGTGGTGCAGTCAGTTAAGCAGCCAACTCTTAGTTTCCACTGGGGTCATGATCTCAGAGTCATGAGATCCAGTCCCTTGTTGGGCTCTGTGCTCAGCACAGAGTCTGCTTGAGATTCTCTCTCTCCCTTTGCCCCTCTCAGTCATGCTTGAGCTCTCTCTAAAAAACAAACAAACAAACAAAAGAAAGAAAAAAACAAATCTTAAGGGGAAAAAAGAGAAAGAAATAAAAAGAAGAGGAGAAAGAAATAAGTATAGGAGTATTTACCCTATAGAGTTGTGAGGATTCAGTGGGTGAGAAGTGCTTAGAACAGTGTTTACCACACAGTAAGATGTATAGAGACCCTGGCTCTGATGATTATCCCATACGCTTCTTCTCCTTAGTCTTGGTCATACCCTCTCAGGTCCATCCTTCTTTCACCTCGCATTTATATTTGTCTGCAATTCCTTCCTCTCTAAGCCCAGCATCTTCCTCTTGCTTTAGATTCTCAGTGGGCATTAGTGCCAGGTGATTCTAGTTAAGTTATTACTTTTTGTCATTTTGCTCAAATCTCAATGGTATCAGATAGTCTTTATTTTTACAAACTATCTACCTTTTTTTTTTTTTGTAGTATTTGGTGAAATCCCACTTAGCCTTTTATGCAATAATTGCAAAATGAAGGAAAACTCAAAGGAGAATCTTCAGGAAACTTTTATCAAGCTATATAGAACCACTTTCCCCTCCTCCCATAAGGAAATCCTTGGGACAGCACCTCTCGTTCAATTCATTTTTTTTTTTCCTTATTTTAGTAAGAGAAAGAGCATGTGTATACATACAGGAGTGGGGAGGGGGATGCATAGGAAGAGGGAGAGAGAATATTAAGTGGGCTCCAAGCTCAGCGTAGAGCCCAATGTGGGGTTCAATCTCACCGTCCTGAGATCATGACCTGAGCCAAAATCAAGACTTGGATGCTTAACCAACTGAGCTACCCAGGTGCCCTCAATTTATAATTTTTTAAATTTATATTTATGTCAAAATTTTCCTGTATATCTATTTTCTCCCCCCCCCCGCAATCAAAGTCTGTAAATTCTTTAGTAGCAGAACCATCTGCTTTTGCAACTCCTCCCACAACATTTAGCTGAGTCCTTGGTAAGTAAAAGACCTAGAATTTGTGGAGTATTTAGAAAAATGGAATTTTGAATAATGCTAATAAATACCAAGTTGGAAATGCAAGGTTAAAATTTTTGATAATCAACACTGCTTTTCACCTGGTAGTCTTCTGTTTCTGTTTCCTTACTCTTTACATACAGAGAATTGAAAAACTACTTGATAGTTTTTCTGCATTTTATTTTCCAAAAACCTTAGGCCCTATGAGAATTTAGATGTTTTAGGAATTTGGAATGTAGATATATCTAGAATGAAGAAGCATATTTATTTCCTAGAAACAAACACAGGTGAGACACTCCCAACCCTACCTGACTCAAACACCCCTACCTCTCATGAGAGAAAGGAGGTAGAAAGGAGAAAAGGATCAGAGATGGCTGTGGGTCCACAGCAAGAGCCATTTGCTGAAACAACCAAGGGGGACACCAAGGCTAGACCCAAGAAAGGAAATCGTTATATGAATCATAGGAGAATGGAGTCACTGACATTCAGATGTTTCAACATCTACAGAGAAGTCAGAGATAGTGAGAAACCAAAGGGCCAAAGTAAGATAGTAATGGTAATCTGAGTAGATACATAATTTTTTGATCAAAGAATGTTTTTCCACAGTCTTGGCACAGCTAATGCCTTTTAGACGTTGGTAAGCAAGGAATGAAAATCTGGGGTAAGAGATCTTCTGCCTTTACAGAAAAGACCATGGATAGATTTCAGGGTTTTTTTTTAGAAAAATGAAATCATATTTCTTGCACCTCTGAATTTTGGAGCTGAGATTCAATCTTGCTCCTTAAGATTTATAGATACGGTTGTGAACAAGTTTATGTTCTATCATTATTTATAATGACATTATGCAAGTGACAAGCAAGTTAAAATCATCATCTCATTTGATTCCCCAGAAAACTATGAAGAAATTGTTTGTCATTTTGCCATTTTACAAATGAGGGAACAGACTGAAGAAATTAAATAGCATGCCCATCATTATTTATAAATGGCAGAACTTGGATTCAAACCTGTTTTATTCCAAAACCAAAGCTCTTCACTGTCATCCCTCCATACTTCAGATTCCATTATCAGTTATTGATAAAAATTTCTACATCAGTCACCTACCCACATACATTAGTTCTTACCTATTATGCATAGCTATCTTTTATGGGACGACCATAAATATTATTAGTAGATTTGTGTCTGAGAGAGAGAATTTTCTGGTGGGAAGCTATAGTCAAAAAGGTATAATTAAACCCTAAACATCCATGTAAGTGTGTTCCAAAGAATTTTATATAACCAGCATGCTCCAACCGGCTCCTTGGGTTGACTGACACAATGCTAAAATGATATTAACAAAATACTTTTTTAATTACTAAAGACAAAAATCATTTTATCTAGAACTGTGCACTAATAAACTATCATACAATCTACTCTTTATGATAACAGCATGATATCGGTATTACGTAGAGTTTGTATGGATACCCAGGAATGAGGTTCAGATGAGGATCAGAAAAGATAAATGAAAACCTGTGTTAGTACCATATTTGATCAGAATTTTAGAGTAGCTATAATTAATACAAGTACTTAGTATCTGAGTAACACATATTTTACTATTGTGAAAGGAAGAGAATGTATCAAGTATGGGTCCTCCTCTAAATGTTTCTTGTCCCCTATTTCAAAAAAGTAAAACAGATGTAGAACATTTAGACATTTTATTAAATCATAAAAACTACTGCGCAAAACCTGAGACCTTGTTCTTGGTTTCTTATTTGGATATTCCTGATTATCATTATTACAGAAGCTGTTAGTACAGGCTGAACAGGCCATAGAGTGGCATTCCACAATTGAGATTACTTTTACCTTTTTTCACAGGCCAACTGTAATTGTTTTAAGGGTAAATTCATAGAAAAAAGGTATGCTACTTTACCTCACCTTATCTCAACAAATGCCTACCCGAAGTATTCAAAGAAAAGGCATTCTTTGAACTATAAATTAAATCAAATTAAATCCTTTGTACTCTCAAAGGAGCTTCACAGGATCAGATCAAATGACTCAATGATTAACTAGTCCCTCCTCCTTCATGAGGCAAGAATTCCCGAGTATAATATCCTTAATTTTAATCCATTCTCTTCCAATATACTGCCTGTGATGGATATCTCATTGCCCTTTTAGGGGTACAAAAATTACCATTCTTCACATTGTAACAAGAATCACCCTACCCTAACTTGCAGATACAGTGAGCATTTAGAAAGCATTCACAGTACCTCACACAGAGAAGATACTCAACAAATATTTATTGGTGAAAAGAACAGTGACTGGGCCCTTTTCTCTCCTCTATAGCCACAGAATAAACTTATTGTTTTACATAATAATCTTTTAAGTAATTGAGGGGAGTGCTATAAATCTTCACACACACCCCTTATTTAAGATTTTATGTATTTATTTGAGAGAGAGTGATGGAGAGAGAGAGAGCATAGGAGCAGGGCTGAGAGACAGAGAGAGAGAGAGAGGGAGAAGCAGGCTCCCCACTAAGCAGGAGCCTGAAGATGTGGGGCTTGATTCCAGAACCCTGGGATCATGACCTGAGCCAAAGGCAGATGCTTAACCAACTGAGCCACCCAGGCATTCCTTCAACCCTTCTTTTAAATCTGATTAGACTTCATTGGGGAATGACCCCTAACACATCAAAGTTAAATTTACTTGGGAGCTCTTCCTCCCTCTAAGTTTGATTTGTGGGCAAAAATTTGGTGATCTTTAAACAATTAGTTTAAATTAAAAAAAAAAAATTTTTCTACAGTGCATGAGTACACCTCTTTTCAGTTCATCCTTTTTACTAATTTAATAGATCACTAATTCAAATTTTCATATATTAGTATACATAGTGGGGAAAAATGTATATGTTTACATGTAAAAAAGTAAATAAAAGATTGTATATACACACATAAATTTATTACATATCACTAAATATGTATTACATGCAAATTCTATACTATGTTGTATTATACTGTACATATGAATCTATAAATTAGATTATATCTATGTTATCTAGATGAAGTATTAATCTCAGTGTTGACAGAAAACAAAAGTTTTAAATAACTAAAAGTCAGATTCCAACTTATAGTAACCTCTAACCTCCTAGTATCTTTAACTGATAATGAATGTATCAAATCAGATCACTTTCAAACTAAAGTGAAACTTAGAATCAAGATACTGATTTTATAGCTAAAAACAGGGCTCACAGAGGTTCGCTGATAGCAAGTATTACAAATATTTAGTAATGGAGCTGGAACTCAACTTCAAGTCTGAACTCGACTTCAAACCCACCTGGCCATTAATATTCCTGCTATGATATTAAACAATCATTGGAACACAAATGTATGTGTAGAATAAAATTCAGCATACTGAAAATGTGGCATGCCAGATGACTAGCTGCAAAAGAAATGAGTGACTGAAAACTAAGTTATTTATTCATCCTACTTAATGCCAAAATCATGGAAACAGCAGATAGTATAATGTGGCATTTACAGCAATCATCTCTAAAAAGTCCTCATTTGTCTTACCAGAGTGAGATGAAGCACTTTACACGATTGCACTATAGGAAGAAAAGAATTTCTCACCTGCAGATTATAATACGAGGATCGTGATAACAGAAAAGAAAGTATTTTGTGCACATCTCTAAGAGGAAAATATTTAGTAGCAGTGCATTAATCAATACCAATTGGATATGGTGAGCCAGTAATGCATGCTTTATTTAACCACTTAACATTTGACTCCAACCACGCAGATTCTTACTGTTAAATAAACTTGGAACTCTGCACAGCTCATAAATATAATATTTCCTTGCATGTGCAATAGACTGTTTTAAGTTAACACATTTGCAAGCAACAATCCTTTACATTTTGCTATTGCTTGTTAAAAGCCAACTCCGTGGCATCCATATTCAGCAGTTAAAAGGGAGAACAAAATATGGGCAATTCTAATACCACTCAAGACAATCAAGCAAATGTCAGTGCTTATTTGTAAATGAAAAGAGGGGAAGTTTGCTTGAACTTCTGATTGTGTAATTTACAATTTGAAGTGCAAAAAAAGGGGCCATGTTCACATCCCTGGGTGCGAGGCTCCTGCAACAAGGTATGTATAAATCTCACTTGTCTCTTTTTTACATCCAGGGATTCGCATGTACCACAGATTTACTAGAGTGTGCAAATGTGTGTGGAGGTGGCGGGTGGGGAGCGCAGACAGGTAGTGATGAAGAAGATGTGGGCAAGCCTTGGGGAAAGGAAATGGTCTAGTGTACTGTGTGCGTTAGAGGGGAATGGCTGCTAACCAGAAGCTTGTGTTTGGATTACATCTAAACCATGACTGCTTAATAAAGCACTCTACTCCAGAAACAATCAGGTTCCACCCCCTCCCTCCCTCCAAGTCAATGGAAAAGACTCTTCTTAAAACATTTGACCTTGGGGTAAAAACTTATAATTTCTGGATTAGGCTGCCCTGTATGAAGCTGCCCTGGGGCAGAGATCAGAATAAGTTTCTGTTTCCAGACTGCTCGTTTGGTGAAGAAATGGTACCATGGAACTGAGCCACCGTGGGGTAAGAGATACTGAGAAGCAGCAGAGGTTGATCTTTCTCCCAGAGAAGCAGGGGTTGTGGGGAGATGGTACCACTCTTGCTAATAAAACTAACTGTAAAATCTCTGTGACCTAAAGACTGAGCTCAAGTATCCCACTCTTGCTGCTACAGAGTAATATCCGTTCTTCAGAGGTGATCACAGTCATTAGCACAGTTTGCCCAATATTTCTGGTTCTGCTGCCTTCTGGTAGAATTGCATTTCCTGGTCCCTCACTGTTTGGAGGCGCTATGTGATGACTTTGGTCAGTGGGGTGGGAGAGGAAAGGACATGTATCAGTTCTAGGGAAGAGCATTTAATTGCCAGCATGACACCCACAGAGCTCTCTTTCTTCCAAGATGTTCCTAAGACCAAGGAGAATACAGACCCAGAGGGAGAATAAGCCCCTAGGGGATAATTTTATTGCTTTGAGACTCGAGGACTGTTTGTTACTTCCATATGGCTTAGCTTTCCTTACTAATACAGAGGGCATTTTGTTCTATATTAAACTAAGATTCCATACTTTAGGATCCCTACACCCCAAAAGATCACTTCTTTCAATTTGCACCCTCAGTCACTTCCTACACTCAAGGCAACATTTAGGGGACTAAGTCAGACTAACTTTTTAGCACCCAGCACCTCACATACTACTCTCCCTCATCTCAGAGTCAGGACCACCCCACTGACCTAGTCAGGACTAGATCCAACCCTTCTCTTTGCTCACAATAACACCATCAGGAACACTATTGTCCTCCCTTATGTTGGGACTTGTTTGGAGCCTCCCTATGAAATAATGATGGAGGGGCGCCTGGGTGGCTCAGTTGTTAAGCTTCTGCCTTTGGCTCAGGTTATGATCCCTGGGTCCTGGGATCGAGGCCCTCATCAGGCTTCCTGCCCTGCAGGAAGCCTGCTTCTCCCTCTCTCACTCCCCATGCTTGTGTTCTCTCTCTCACTCTCTCTGTCAAATAAATAAGTAAAATCTTAAAAAATAAAATAAAATAAAATAATGATGGATCTCCCTTACCCCTTCCCAGATCCGTAACAACACATGAAGGAGCCAGTGTCCATGGTCTAGGAAAATGAAGTCTCTCCCCAACCCCCAAGGATAGAGTTATATATATATATATATGAATGACTAAGAGAGATCTGCTCCAAGGAAAAGTTCTAATAGTTTAATCACCTTTATTTGTTTTCCATATACAAGAGCAACTCCTTTTGTTCAAGAATGAAAGTTTAATCTATGATAGAATACCTTAATACACTGAGTTTATTTGACCCTGTGTTTTTTTCTGGTTTATTTTCATGTACGACTTTCAACCCAATCATCACTAGACAGCCAATGACATGAAAGTCTTTTATGTGTATGTATATGCATGTGCGTATGTGTATGTATTTTCTGATTCTTCATCTTCCCTACACAATGATACTGTGCATGGGTCCAAAATCAAAAAGACTCTAGAAACTGAATATTTTTGCAACTCAAGAGGTGGCAAAAACCTCACATGAACTGATGTAGGGCTATTTATAGTCTTTATATCAGTATGAATATTCGTGTTTCAGTGTGGAAATAGTAATTAATCTAGTTACAGAACACCACTGAAAGCATTATGTGATATACAGTTATAAGACACGTTACCATTCAGAAATATGAAACACATCTGGTCCTGAGAGTTCCAGATAATGGGTTGTGAACCTGTATTTCCCATGCCAGCTGACAGCCTTCAGGCCATTTTCATGGCAACAGCAGCTCTCCATTAGAAACCCCCATTAAATCTGACTACAATTGCATAGACACACTCTGTAACTTTTGACCTTTAAAATTCCAGAGATAGTTAACCCACTCTTTCTGGGTCCTAAATGATCCATTCCACAATCAGAATGTCTTCAGACCGTGTGGCATGTCCCATCCTAATTCCTAGAACCTGCATATATGTTCCTTCAATGGCAAAAGAGACTTTAAATATCTGATTAAGTAAAGGACCCTGAGATGAAAGATTATCCTGCATCATCGAGTGGGTCCAATGTAATAACAAGGGTCCTTACGAGAGGAAGCCAAGAGTCAGAACAAGCTCTGATGGCAGAAGCAGAGGTCAGGGAGCGTGTGAGAGTGAGTGAGAGCAATTTAAAGATGTTACACTGCCGGCTTTAAAGATGCAGGAAGAATCCACAAGCCAAGGAATACAGGTAGCCTCTGAAAACTGGAAAAGCCAAGAAAACATCCTCCCCGAGAGCCTTCAGAAGGAACTCAGACTGGTAGAAACCTTCATTTTAACCCAGTAATTTCAATTTCAGACTTCTGACCTCCAGAACTTTAAGAGGATAAATTATGTTGTTTTAGGCCACTAAGTTTGTAATAATTTGTTATGGCAGCAAAAGAAAAATAATACAGTGGGAAGGCAGTTAGGAAAGGCAGTTAGAAATGCCAACATTAACCACCAATGTGTAGCCAGCCTAAGCCAGTAAGAGACTTTTCCCTTGAGGCATAAAAAAATATTTCCCTCTAGAACTTGGATGTCCTTTTCCTCATTTGAAGGGATAGAAAACTAATACATCACAAAAGAGAGGCTTTTGGGTGGCTCAGTCAGTTAAGTGCCTTGTCTGATTTGATTTCTGCTTAGGTCATGATCTCAGGGTTGTGAGATCAAGCCCCACATGAGGCTCCATGCTGACCATGGAGCCTGCTTAAGATCTCTTTCTCTCTCCCTGTCCCCTTCCCCCTCAGTTCTCTCTCTGGAAAAAAAAAAAAAAACAATAAAATTAAATTAAATTAAAAAATTTAAAAAAATATATGTATCATATATTTTCCTTCATTTTCCTTCATATTTACATATTTTCTTTGTTACCAGGAAAAAAAAAACACAAACCATTGAAAAATTTTAAAACCAAGGTTTGTATGAAAACAAATGCTTTAAATTTTTATTGTTCAATAATAAATCAAGGAGAATTATATACACAGAAGCTATAAACATATTATAGAAAATGCAAAATATATTGCAAAACCATCTTCTAATAACTAAATGGCACAGAGTTGTCTCATGTAATACTTTCCTGAGTACAAAAATAAAAACATTGTTTGTTCCTTTTGCTTTAAACTCTTCCCTAATTCTGAGGCTATTAGTATTTAAATAGTATAATTTACCTAATAGTTTTAGCCAGGAGGTTATAGGCGTCTAAATTACATGAGCATTTACACGGGTCTCACTGTGCCAGAATCATGGCTTTGTTTCAACTCCTGGTTTCTAAAAATATCTGCTAAAGGAAAAGCTGACTTCTCAGAATTATAATGGTTTGTAAGAAACCATTTTCCCAGAATTCAAAAGCAGTTTTATTTTTTTTCAATCACACATAGAATTTAAACAACTGTCTTTAAAAACTATGCAAGGGGAGAATGATTTTGTCAGTATAATTCACTTTAATCCTCCACCTTTCCTGTCTTTCACAGCTCAGTTTATAATTGGTGATTAGAGGGGAATTGTCTTCTTTATTAAAAAATAAAATAGAGCCCCCATGCCCAGTGAGCCAAAGCAACAAGATGCACAGGTCACACATTTACGAGTCCCTTGGTACTCCTTCTGTGGCTTTCTTTCGGCACTGACAAAGCCCAGTTGATGCTTCAAAGAGATGTTTTATGAGACGTTCTATCAGTTTCTAGGGCTGCCATAACAAAGTACCACAGACTGGGTGGCTTAAACAAAAGAGATTTCTCCGTTCTGGAGGTTACAAGGGCAAGATCAAGGTGTCAGCAAATTGGGTTTGGTCTGAGGCCCCTCTCCTTGGCTTGTGGATGGCTACTGTCACCCTGTCCTCACACGGTCTTTTCTCTGTGTACATACATCCCTGGGTTCTTAGTGTCCCTCTGTGTGTCCAAATTTCCTCTTCTTAGAAGGGCACTAGTTGGATTAATTAGGTCCCTCTCTAATGGCCTCGTTTTAACTCAACCACTTTTGTAAAGACCCCACCTCCAAGTCACACTCCGAGGTGCTGGGAATTAGGGCTTCAACATAGGAATCTGGAGAGGGGGAACACACTTCAGTACCTCATATACGCTGAGGTAGAAAGGGGGGAAACAATCAAAACAGTTCAGAGAAATTTAAGTTATAGCTATCGTTGAATTCTGCTTTAACTATCTTCCTCTTAAACTCTGGCCCATTCCATACTCCTAACCCAAAGAAAAGAGAACATGCAGATCTTTGGCTCAAATGGCTAGTTCAGAGCCACAAGGTCCATACAACATTACCTTCTTCCTAGATCCCCGGCAGCCTCGTGTGGAGGATACTTCCCGGACTCAGCTCCCTCTCAATCGTTGTGATGCCTCCTTGGTTTCAGAAAGAGTCTAGCTCTGATGCCTTCCTATTTCTTCCTAAGCTTCTAGTCTGAGGGACAAGCCTCTCTCCTAAGTGAACAGCAGGGAGACTTATGAGGGCTTTATCCTCAGAGAACGGTTCAGCCCAGTCCATGGAGGGATGGGTGAGATCAAAATTCCAGGTTGAACAATACTGCAAAAAACCCCTTAATCATATGATAAAAACTATGCATATCAAAGGAACTACACAAGTACAGATATGAGCAAGGTAGGAGTTTGATTATTGTAAAATAATTCAATGTGTAGCCAGTACAACAATATATTTGTTTCTTTTTTTCAAATGATATTTCATATAAGTAAATAATGTAAAAACTAAAAATTTGACATTATCATGTGGTTTAGTTACAGTATTTCTTTACAACATCAAAATAACCAAAATGCTAATATCGAACAATGTCCCCTTTTATTTTATTTTCTCTTTAGCCTTTTCAAAAGGAAAATAAATATATTCAATCACAAAGATTTTCCTAAAGCATTGGGTGTATAACTATAAATATAATAAGCAAATTTCCATAGGCATTAATGTTTACTTCTAAAACTCCAAATATGCCCAACACAAAGCTTAATACAGATTTCTAGAGCCAGGGGGACATCTAGATGTGACCTCACAAATATGTCTAAATCTTACGACTTTTTCACAACAACAGACAATTCTTACTCTCAGCTTATGCCATATTATTATTGAATCCCCAGAGCAGGAAAGCAACTTAATTGTTCCAGTTCAGTCTCTAACACAGTGTGAAAATCTCTGCTGTGGAATCTCTGACATATTTAATTTTGCTGCCACCTGAAGGTCCCCAATACCGGAGAGCTTGCTCATCCATAAGCAGCCTATAGCTTCACTTAGATGGGAAACAGAAATAAGGAAAAAAAAAAAAAAAAAAAAAAAACTCTTCAACACTTACTATGTGCTAGAGTGGATTTCAAGCGGGTGTCACTTTTGCAACACAAAACATGGCTTAGATGGCAACATGGCAGAAGAATTAGAGAAATAAGGACTTTTGGGTCCAATCAAGAGACTAATATCATAGCCTAAGTGATGACGAAGGCTTGAACTAAGCACATGAAGAGCAGGGATGAAGAATGTGGAGTGGAAGTTGCAGACAATTCAAATGGAATCAGCAGCGCTTGGTAAGGTTTCCATTCAGCACAGAATAACTCTGAGCCATTTTCTTTCCAAAATTATTTGAGTAGCAGAGGAGCTTATTACACTAACTCCAACAGAAACAAGTTAACAACAATGGCAGTGAATACAACAGTTAGTGTTCATTGAGTGTCTACTATGTGCCAAGCACTGTTCTGAGTACTTTACATGTATTCTCTAATCGAATCCTCACAATAACCCCAAGAAATAGGTCCATTATTCTGCCCATTTTATGCCAAGGCAACTGACACACCAGAGTTAAATAACTTTCAAGATTACTCTTGAAATTAAATGGGAATTGAGGATTCAAAGCCAGATGGTCTAAATATAGAGTCTAAGCCGTAGTTCAGCTTGGGTGCAGAGCAAAGGGGGCTATTTCACACAGAAACAGGGATTAAAAAATAATAATCCTACTGAAGAGTGGGTCATTCCTTTCTCATCCCCTCTCCATCCCATATTCTTCTTCCTTTCTAGTTCATTGCCTATCAAGACACAGAAGACACTTATCTTATACATCTAAATGACTGTGTTTATCTTTAAGGACTTTTCTTTAGGAATGAATGTCTCAAAAGAAATACCATTGTTTATTTTCTTTAGAATGCATCAGACATAAGTGACCAAAAGGTGTGAAGGTTTTTAATAACATTTCAAAGGTAGGTGCTACCACTGTAACAAAAATTTTAAAAAATATTGTCAGACATTAAAATTTAAGTGGATAGATTTCCAATGTCCCTATTGTTAACAATTTGCTCGTTATGATTTAAGTTAATTTTGGTTTAGGTCTTAAAGATATGCTTCGTTCTAAAGAGACTGTACTTTTTCTAAATAGTATATCCATTGTTCAGAGACTACTTCATAAACGTAAAAACTTCTTAAAATGTAAATAATCTTATAAATGACTAATTACACTCTAGCTATATAGTAAACAAAGAACTGAGCAGTTATATCAAGGGTTTCACTTAAAATTACAGAGAATGGCAGAGGTGGGACACACACTGAGACTCGGGAATTACCACCCTAGGCTGAGAAAGGAACTTTACAATGTCGTCCTCAACATGCTTTGCCAACGTCTCTTCCTGTCGTCCATGCTTTAACATCTCTGCTCAGAAACTGATCACCTCTCGGGGCGCCTGGGTGGCTCAGTGGGTTAAGCCGCTGCCTTCGGCTCAGGTCATGATCTCGGGGTCCTGGGATCGAGTCCCACATCGGGCTCTCTGCTCAGCAGGGAGCCTGCTTCCCTCTCTCTCTCTGCCTGCCTCTCTGCCTACTTGTGATCTGCGTCTGTCAAATAAATAAATAAAATCTTTAAAAAAAAAAAAAAAGAAACTGATCACCTCTCATTAGAGTAAAATGCCTACAGGTGAGAGAGCTTTAGGCGAACCTAACTTCCCCAGCAAGCTAGTCACTTTTGAGCTGATTGTTCAACAAAGACTTACTAGATACTTATAAAAATATTAGGAATGCAAAGGGATGAAAACCGTGCTTCTCCTTTACTTACCTAGTTTCTACTGAGGATGAAAGAGATTTATAATGTGATCATGGAAAGTACTATGCTAAGTCCATGGAGAAACTACTGGGGCAGTACAGCAAGGATTGTACAAAGTCCTCTCAGTGCACTGGGATAATATTTGAAACTTTTTCATCTCCTTGTTTATTGCTTCCATTTGAAAGGGCTTGGTCTTAGCGCAAGCGGTGCTGAGGACTTGAGTGGGTGGGACTTGGGACTTCCGATTTGCTTTTTAAGTTGGAGCAGAGATGATAGCACGGGTTTCCCAATTTATCCCTGAGTAAAGAAAAGTCAGGATTTCCCCCCAAAGTAAGTGAACTTTCACTTCACTCCTACTGTTTAAGCTCCTTCCATCTATCTATCTATCCATTACTGATAAAGGAAAATCCTGAATGAAAGCTGGCTATAAATATAAAGTCTGTGATTTCATAGCATATGGAGACATAGGTCATAGATGTTGTTTTTTTGTCTTGGCAAAAGGTCTGGACCACCACCAAGATTCCGAAATGAATAGGTTTATATTTAGCAGATTCAGGCAATAGACAGTCTATGATTAAAAATGCCTTGTCTTGCGCTATAACATAAAAAGTGAAATATCTGAAGTCAGATGAGCTTGATAATCCCAGATCTACTTAGTATTTATATGACCGTGGGCTATTTTCTTAAAAAAAAATCTATCTAAGCCCCATGTCTTATTCTTTGTTATAAAATAATATTATCAAGCAGGTATATTGTTTCAAGATTAAAATAAAATATATGCATAAAGTTGCTGACACTACAGTGGCAAGTCAAAATTATCTCTTTTTCCCAACCACCCACCTTCCCTTGCTGGAATTGTGAAAGAGTTTAGTTTCCTTTGCCTTCTGTGACTTCTCATCCTGCAAAGAGAACTCTCTATCCCTAGTAAAGTACAATCCCCAGCATACAACAAGGAACATGCAATCCCATGAAAACACACCAGCACCCAGACATACATACTGCAATGAGGATTTATGAAACTTGAGTCATGGTCCTCCACTCTCAGAGCCCAAATTCTGGTTACTAGGCCCTCCTCTAGTCAGCATCAGCAACTAAAAACCAGGCCTCTGATCGCTACTTTAGAACTTAAGATCCAGCAGCACACATCAGGCTGAAGGTAACCCCGGAGAGTTTTTCATTCTCCCCATTCATTTCCACTACACATTGCTATTGGAAAACCCATAGCCAGCTAAATACACCTTGCTTCAGAGTCCTGATATCCTTACTCATCACATAAGCAATCCATTCCAGCAGTATCCACATCCAAAAAATACTCTGGGTTCTCTTCCCACTTTTCTTCCTTGTTCCCACTTTTCTTCCTCTCAAAACTTTCCTTCATATGCTTTGGAATGTTTATTCTATGGTTAGCATTACACTTCAGTGAATGCTGCTTCCATCTTCTGGGCTGATACGCAACCTACAAGGCTTTCCTTCCCAGCAGCTCTCGTAAATGAAAGCTGCTCCTCCCACATCCATGTCCCTGTGTTTGGGAGATGGTTGCAGAGGCTCCTTTATCTCAGTCTGGGCTTGTAAGCAGCCCCACCCTAGGTGGGTGACCTTGAGAGAGTCATTTAAACTGGTAAGCCTCAGTTTCACCATTTGCAAAGCAGAAATGATAACACAGTAATGCTGTTACAATGAAATAAAATAATGTATGTGAAACACTTTGAACAACGGGTGATAGTAAGCTTTCAGTAAACCAAAGTTATTACTTACATCAGCTGCATCATCTGTTACCATAATTACCATCTAATCTTGAATCGCTTTTAAAAGGTACAATTTTAGCATAGGTGCAATGTATTTGTAGATCTCTGAATTCCCCAGGGAGAACACTTAACAAGTAGTAAAAATTGAAACCATTTAATTTCCTTATAAAATCCAAAGGAATCTTCAGGAAGTTCCACAGTATTTTCCTCAAAACATTGTAAACTTTATTCTTGAAAGGAGGAAGGGAGGAAAATATTATAAAGAATACATGTGGGGGTGGAAAAGCTAGAACTTGCTATCTGGGAGTGGGGGAGGGGCGGTCATGAACACAATGAAATTTTTCTTTACCTTGTAAAGCCAAGAAGCAAGGATGTTAGCAAATTGATGGCAAGTATACCCTGCACTTTTCATTTACATTCTGAGACACAATCTGCACATGAAAAATCAACCGTGGAGTAGTAATGCCAACAGCACTTAGAGTTTAGTGAGTGCTTTGAGAACAAGTGGGCAAACAAAAACAGCAGCCCGAGAACAGTGGGTTTTGTTTCCATTACTGCAGTCATCCCAAGCCATCACATCCGCCAAAAGTTTTTCACACATCCACCTTGAGGCCATGCATACATGTGGGTGTTTGCATGTGGGTGTTTTCTCCAAACCCAACTTTTTATAAGTAATTTTATCTAATATGACTATTTCCTTGATCATAATAGCATTCATCATACTCAAGTAGAAGGAAATCTAAAAATAAGTTAGCAAAAAGCCTGCCAGAATATCTTTCGCAGAATAACACTTCATTAAAACAAAACAGCTAAACTATCACTGGACTTAAACTGGATCTGGAAAACCCCAACTCAATGAAATGAGTTCACTGAGACTATGAGGTAAACTAAGTGGAAATATATGACACAAATTGTTGTCATCTGCTTGGCTATTCCATAATAGTCAACAGAAAAATGCCAGAGGGAATTATATTATTTAAAAACGAAAATAGCAAGAATTGTGCAATTTCGTATTCAGTGTTAACTTTTTATAGACTATGCACCTTCATTTGGTTTATTTCAGGTTTGGTTTGTTTTTTAATTTTTCAACTAATCGATGTTATAAGCATCTTAAAGGTAAGGATTTAGCTATCGCCAACACTAGGCGCAGTACAGACAGAAAGACCACACACATTTAAAAAAAAGTATTCTCTTCCTTTATTTCATATAACCAATAGACGAGAAAAAAGCTGGCGGGGTTGGGAGAGGGTAGCATACAATACATGGTATTATTCATAGAGATTCTTATGGCTACTATGCATTATAATATATACTGAAAAGTCCCACAACCCTGGAAAGTCCCCACTGTTAACCCAAGCAAACTGAAATGGTTGGTCATCTATAATGAAGAGGAAACTGGTCCCATCATCACATTGCGTTGAATTAAAGTCTTTATGCAATATGGAATAGGTTTCAAGAATATACCAACATCTGCCTTTCCAATAAATGCATCACATACTGAGGTACTCATTTCCAAAACAGCATTAACCGCCACATTTAATAAAATGGATCTACTACCAAAGCTTCTCTAGCCAGTCATGGAGATGGAGGGGTTTATGCTGAATATCCCCCTAATAGCTGACAGGAGTTAAGGCCAGAACAAATGTTTGATCAACCAAGTACACAAGCAATATTTATTCTCATATCGTTACAAAATTACATAGAACATAAGGTCCCCACGTACAGAATTTTTTTTTTCCAGTCTTGATGTTGTAACCTGACCATCCCATTTACTTCAAGTACCATTCATCAACTTTAAGAGTTTTTGGTAGCTTGATATAAATCATTAAAATATAAGAAAGTGCCCAATTTTGAAGCACTTCAGTCACTACATTCAAAATTGAGCATCTGTCATTTCTCTGATCATTCCTTCCCAAAGGGAACTGGAAAAAATTAGTCAGGTTCAAAGTCCCAAGCATCGTAAGACTTAGGTTACCAACCTCTAAGTATAATATTTCATCATCTGCCAATATTCTGTCCTTTTACTATCCCAATAAAATGATTTTTGCTAGTTACTAAAGATGAATTTCAGGAGCTCCAGTGACTTGAATGAGAAATTATGACCAAGGAACATCCTAATTAGTACAATCCTTAGAGTTATCACATTAGTAATTGACTAATATAAATGACTAAGAATCCAAGCTCTAAAACCTGATTGCCTGGGTTGGAATCTTGCTTTTATTACTTACTCTCTGTGTGACATTGAAAAGTTAATTAAACTCTCTGTACCTTATTCTTCTTATCTATAAGATAGGGATAATAATAACACCTACCTAGTACTATGAAGGATAATGGAGTCAATATGTGTAAAACTCAGAATATGTTAATACATAGTAGGCTCTCAGGAAGAGTTTTATTGTTATTACCATTATTATTTCTATGGAATAATATTGTGCCTAATTGAATTATATTTTCTTAGTAGTAAAAAGAAAGTAGTTTGATTACAGATATTACTTAAAATGAAAAAAATACTTTAGAAAAATACAAATGTTAGATACAATAAGGATTAAATACATAAATGATAATCACCTCATGGTATATACTGGAAATTAGAAAAAAAAATTTCACTGCATTGATATAAAAAAGTCAGCACAGTTAACTAGCTTAAAGCTAAAAGATTTTAAAATTCCACCAGGAGTAGACATTTAATTTACAGAAAGAACAGACAAATCAATTTAAAATTCATCTTTTCTCACCCTCAGACAGAAATTATTCATGTTTTTAATAAAAGTTTCCAATTCAGAATCAGTCCTGCGAAAATAGGCAAACAAAAACACATCAGCATATCAAACAGTGTTTTTAAGTTCAGATATACGCCAAGGATCCACATACTGGATAGGCTTTATATATTATACTGAACAGTTTTGATTACCATCTTTTCCTACACAATATAATTGCTTCCTATAGTGCTATAAAAATGAGAAAATATCTTCTGGGTAAAAATTACTTGAAAGATTGTTCAGCAAATGTTCTTGAGAAAGCAAATTTCTCAGGTGCTTCTACCAAAAACATGTGGGCTGACTGGTCTTTTTCTCCAAAAAGCAAACACATGAGCAAACTACATGTGGGATTTATAGGGTAAATAAGTATATTTGTATTTTGATGAAATCTTTTAGAAATAGCAAGAGGACTAACTAAAGGGGAGTTTAACTAAAAACCCTTTCCCCTGGTGTTTTTGTCAGGTGAACTGGGATCAAGAACAGAAGAATAAAGCCACAAGCTGAACAGGAGATAATGAAAAATTACTAGAAAAATTCATATTAATAAATATTAATACTCAGGGATAATGTTAAGGATTTTGAGAGGAAATCACACACACACACACACACACACAACCCTCTCACTGTCGCTCTCTCTGTTTGGTAAATATGATAATATGCTGCAAAAAAAGACCATCCAGTATTCAATGGCTTATAGCCACAGGGATATATTCCCTAAAGCACAGAGATAAGGGTGAACTGTAGTTCTGCTGATCTGGGTTGGGCTCAGCTGGCTGGAAAGCCCTGCTCAAGCTATGGATTGGACTCAGATCTGTACAATGTATGTTCAATCTAAGGTACAGACTAATAACATAGCACTACCTGGGGATCTTCTGGGGGATCACTAAAGAACAAAATGGGGCAGGAACTTTTATAGCCTCTGCTTGTGCCTGTCTGCTAATCTTGCATAGACCAAAATAACTCATATGACCAAACCCAACCTAAGTGGGACAGTTAAACATACTCAGCCCATATTTGGCTGAGTCCCCGATCTCCTATGTGGAGCTTGCCAGCTCCCCTTATTCTAGGGCATGGTCCATGAATTTCATACCTTTGAAAAATTCTTAGATATTTTTGGAATCACAGTATTAACATCTGCCCTGGGTCATACATCTTTTGGCCCTGTCCTTTTGATATTGACAATAGCCTGGTTCATAACCAATCCTCCTCTATAAATTGACAAACTTAATCTTATGATTCCATTTGATGTCAACTTCTGGAAAGGCTAGCCTCAGAGCTGTATTATGACAATGCTTCCTCCTCCTCGCTGTTTATCTTCTCTCAATAGGTCTGCTGCAGGGGCGCCTGGGTGGCTCAGTGGGTTAAAGCCTCTGCCTTCAGCTCAGGTCATGATCCCAGGGTCCTGGAATGGAGCCCCGCATGGGCCTCTCTGCTTGGCAGGGAGCCTGCTTCCTCCTCTCTCTCTCTGGCTGCCTCTCTGCCTACTTGTGATCTCTCTCTGTCAAATAAATAAATAAAATCTTTAAAAAAAAAAAAATGGGTCTGCTGCTGAGTTCCCAGAATTCACTGTGACTGAGGCCTTCTGATCTAGAAACAATTTCAAATTTTATACAAGGCACACCTAGAAATCTACCACTTTCTTAGGTACCTTGTTAGTCAACTTTGAGTTCTCTTACATGCACCTAGTTTAATAATTACTCTTATGGTAAATTTAACATGTAAAATTGCATGTTACACTTATCTTTGCAATATTTGGATTAAGGTGAGTCGGGAAGAGGTGAGAGAGTTTAGGTTTTAAGCTGCTGGCCCAAGATCACAATGTTAATCAAAAAGATAAGGTGAAGCCACGTTCTTTTCAGTCTCATTCCACTGAGCCTCTGACTCTCCCTCTAAGACTGGTTAGTCTACTATAGTTAAAACCCAAGAAATTGCCTGTTTTTCCCTCAAATATTATTTTCTTACCATATCCACGAAGTATAAGAGATTAAATAACTATTTATCAAGTTTTTAATCATCTAATAAAATGTGCAGTCTTTACCATGAATCTGATCAGACTCATTAATGTGCACTGGAATGAACAAAGCTAAGCATTTAATCTTAGACTCTTCCTTTTTTATTCCTTTCCCTAACAAGAATTTTCACCTTCACTGACTTGTTTCCACAAATCTAACAAATGTCTTCATGTCTGCAAAGATTTTCTAATTTTTTTAAAAAAATTAATCATTAGACTTAAAAATCCAGGCTTTGATATATTTAATTTGTTAATTTGTTCATACAACAACTACTGGCTGAGCACTTTTTTTCTTTAAAATAAACCAGTGCAGGACACTATGGTTATATTATGAAATACAGAGCTACGGTTTTTAAGTTGATGAGCAAAATCTCATCTATTATAGAATATACCCCCAGCATTGATGCAATTTTGAAAAGCTTAGAGTATTACTATGTTTGTACCATTTTAACCTCTGGAAATCCTATTTGTCTCCTACTGTTTTATTAACATTCAATATTTCATATAGATATTCTGCTATTGCCCTGGTCAAATTTTATTTCAACTGTATTAGATAAAGAGCAATTCATTTCACTTCTTACCACTGTCTTATCTAAGTATTATCCTTACCTAAAAATTCTTAATAAAGCTAAATTAAAGATCTTTCAATAAAGTTATATGGAAAAAAATATGCTCATAAATACATTAGTCATAATATCTTACTTTTTTTTTTAAGATTTTATTTATTTATTTCACAGATAGAGATCACAAGTAGGGAGAGAGGCAGGCAGAGAGAGAGAGAGGAGGAAGCAGGCTCCCTGCCAAGCAGAGAGTCCAACGCGGGGCTCGATCCCAGGACCCTGGGATCATGACCTGAGCGAAAGGCAGAGGCTTTAACCCACTGAGCCACCCAGGCACCCCAATATCTTACTTTTGAATGTTTAAACCTACATTTTTACTCGTGGAAGAAACAAAATTCCCTGGCTACTGCCCACTTAAATTTTAAAAATGTATACATATACATGTAAAATTTATGTGTGTATAAAATAATAGTCTTTGAAAACTACTATTCCTTTGGAATTCACTAAAACTCAGTACGAAGCATACTAGGAGCAAATATGAAAATCTAATAATGATTTCAACCTACAAACCTTTTGTAACAAAAACTCCTGATATGTCACTTTTTTTCCTTATTTCCTATCATTACATAAAATAAACACTATGGTTTCAGAGTTTTATATTCCTCCCTTAAAATAAATAGGTCTCATAACACTTAAATCTTTGCTAATACTAAATTCATATGCACTTGTAAAATAGACAATTGCAATATCAACTGTAGAAACACTTCTTTTTATCTTATTTTCATTAGGTTCCTAAAGCAAACATTCAACGCTCCTGCATCCTGAATTATTATATAATGTGAAGTTAAATCATAAATTGTTTATATTTGGCCAGTTTTGATCTACAAAAAGGACAATTTTCATGTTTCAACCTAACAGTTGTTCATTTGTCTGGACTTCTTCCTAGAATATGAGTTCCCCTGACCAGGGACTATACTTTGTTCTTAAGTACATCACTACATAAGTTACATGTGCATTGTAAGAGTCTTCCTATACATGCAGTATAAAAATTTGGCTCAAGCCGTCTTTTTTAAACCCTGAAGAAAAGGTCGGTGCTCTTTATAAGGTAACTATCCAGAATGGGTCACTCTAGCCCTTTCAGGTTGCTCTTACAGGATTCTCACAAAGAATGATGAGAAAATATGTGAAGTCCTGAATGCAATGCCTAACACATAGTAAGTCTGCAAAGAATTTTCTTCTTTGACTGAACTTCACAATACTTAGTATGTATCAAGAACTGTTTCAAGCAAATTTTATAATCTTACCACCAAACTCATACACAAACCTTGTGAGGTATCATTATCCATTTTATAGATGCAGAAACCAAGGGCTACCAAGTCTGACAATTTGACCAAAGTCTAACTGCAAGTGGAAGAGCCAGATTTAATCATAGGTATGTCTGACTCTAGGATCCGGGCCTGAACATTGATGCCTGCGATCAGCTCACAACTCTGTGTTATCAACCTGTATGTACACCATAGCTAAAACTTAACTTGTGCTAAAACTATTAACAAAGGCATACCTACTTAAGTATTCCTCATTTATCCTCTCCAAAGAAGATACACAGATAGAAAATAAGCATATAAAAAGATATTCCACATCATATGTCAATAGGGAAATGCAAATAAAAATGAGATACCACTACAACCTATTAAAATGGTCAGAATTCAGAACACTGACGTCACCAAATAATGGCGAGGATGTAGAGCAATAGGAACTTACATTGCTGGTGGGATGCAAAATGGTATTGCCACTTTGGAAGACAGCTTGGTGGTTTCTTACAAAACTAAACATACTCTTATATGATCCAACAATCATGTTCCTTGGTATTTACCCAAAAGTTAAAAATGTACACACAAAAGACAACCTGCACAAGGATATTATAACAGCTTTAATCATAACTGCCAAAACTTGGAATCAACAAAGACATCTTTCAGTAGATGAGTGGATAATAAACCATGGTACATCCAGAAAATAGAATATTATTCAGAGCTAAAATAAATGTGCTACCAAGGCATGAAAAGACATGAAAGAAATGTAAATGCCTATTACCAAATGAAAGAAGCCAATCTGGAAAGTGACATCTTGTATGATCCCAACTATATGACATTCTGGAAAAAAATAAATCTATGGAGATGGTGAAAAGATTAGTAATTTTCAGGAATTGTGGGGGTGGGTGGGTTGGATAATAGCTAGAGCACAGGGAATTTTTAGGGCAATTAAACTTCTGTAAGATACTGTAATGGCAGATACATGTCATTATAAATTTGTCTAAACCCACAGAATGTACAATACTAAGAGCAGATCCTAAAGTAAACTATGGACTACGAGTGGTAATGCTGTATCAGCATGGGTTGTAATAAATGTACCACTCTGGTGGGAGCTATTAATAATGGCAGAGACTATGCATGTGCAGGGACAGAATATATTTGGAAAAATCTCTGTACCTTCCATTCAACTTGCTGTAGAAAATTTTCTTCTCTAAAATGGAAAGTATATTAGTAAAAAATAAAGTTCCCCACTCACCATTCTGTTTTGAAAAGTAAGGACATATTGGTATTATTTGTACACATATTTGTAATATGCCATAGGGAAAAAACTAGGTCATTTCTAGGAATGTAAAAGTATGTAACTTACATATTATTTATTTTATAGTTGGGCAGAAGTGAGTGATAAATTAGACACTTTTCATTTAAACAAACTAATCCTAGTCAGTAAAGGCTGAACAAAGTCCAAATTACTGAAATGGCTAATACTAGTAACTGTGTCCTTGAAGGCAGAGGCTATTTTTCATTCATCTTTGTATCCCATACAACTGGCAAAACCCCCAGAAGATGGCACTTGATAGAGGTTATTGAGTTTATGTGGAACACTGAAGATAAGCATGAAATAGGGACATCCAGGTTCCAAACAGACTTTAGCAAAATATGCCACAATGAACGACCTGCCAAAAGTAGTTAAGAGATCTAGAGATTAAAGATGTGTTTTTAAACATGTCATCATTCTTCATTTACTTGATTAGAAATAGTAAGAAATAACTTTATGCAACAGAATTTGCTAAATGTTTTATTATTCCACTTAACTGTCATTCCCATTTTACTGATAAATGAAAATTCAGAGATTTTAAGTGACATGTCCAGTAAGTAGCAAAGCCAGGATTTAAATTCTGGCAGCTTTATTATTGTTTACTACACTAAAATTATACTATATAGCCTCTTAAGAGAGAAGCATTTATAATCTGCATGCCTTCTCATTGGTGAAGTTATACAGTACTATATTATAGTTGTATTTATATATAGCTAAAACTTATATTTGTCTGGCATCATATATAAAGATCTTCCTCCATTTGTGATAGGGTTATGTCACAATAAACTCATCAGAAATTGAAAATATCCTAACTCAAAAATGTATTTAAGACACTTACCCTATGCATAGCTTACTTAGCCTAGCCTACCTTAAATGTGCTCAGAAAACTTACTGTAGGAGTAGGGAAGATGGCAGCAGAATAGGAGGCCCCTAAATTCGCCTTATTCCACAAATACAACTAGAAAACTATGAAATCATCTTACATACCCCAGAAATTGACCTGAAGACTATAGAACAAACTCCACAAGTAAAAGCAGAGTAGAGGCCACATCAAAGAAGAGAGAAGTCTGGAGACATGGTCTGGGAGAAAAATGGATCACAGCAGCTACCATGGAAAGGAAGCCACAGTAGCAGAGAAAGGCAGAAGATAGAATAGCACATGTGTCTGTTGGCCATCTGGATGTCTTCTTTGCAGAAATGTCACTCGGCATCAGGGAAATACAAATCAAAACCACAATGAGATATCACCTCACACCAGTCAGAATGGCTAAAATTAACAAGTCAGGAAATGACAGATGCTGGAGAGGATGTGGAGAAAGGGGAACCCTCCTCCACTGTTGGTGGGAATGCAAGCTGGTCCAACCACTCTGGAAAACAGCATGGAGGTTCCTCAAAATGTTGAAAATAGAACTACCCTATGACCCAGCAATTGCACTACTGGGTATTTACCCTAAAGATACAAACATAGTGATCCGAAGGGGCACGTGTACCCGAATGTTTATAGCAGCAATGTCTACAATAGCCAGACTATGGAAAGAACCTAGATGTCCATCAACAGATGAATGGATCAAGAAGATGTGGTATATATACACAATGGAATACTATGCAGCCATCAAAAGAAATGAAATCTTGCCATTTGCGACGACGTGGATGGAACTAGAGCGTATCATGCTTAGTGAAATAAGTCAATCGGAGAAAGACAACTATCATATGATCTCCCTGATATGAGGACATGGAGAAGCAACATGGGGGGTTAGGGGGATAGGAGAAGAATAAATGAAACAAGATGGGATTGGGAGGGAGACAAACCATAAGTGACTCTTAATCTCACAAAACAAACTGGGGGTTGCTGGGGGGAGGTGGGATTGGGAGAGGGGGAGCGGGCTATGGACATTGGGGAGGGGAGGCGAACCATAAGAGACTATGGACTCTGAAAAACAACCTGAGGGTTTTGAAGGGTCAGGGGTGGGAGGTTGGGGGAACAGGTGGTGGGTAATGGGGAGGGCACGTTTTGCATGGAGCACTGGGTGTTGTGCAAAAAGAATGAATACTGTTACGCTGAAAAAATAAATAAAATGGAAAAAAAAAAAAAAAGAAGATAGAATAGCACACAAGGGAGTGCACAAGAAGATGACTCCCCATAGCAACTGGCTTGGAAAGTGAGAGGGGCTGAATTCTGAGCTCTTGCAACCAGCCAGGCTTAAAGCCAGAATTCTAAAAGTTAGTGGGTTTGCCTCAGTGAGAGCCCAGAGTCATCAGGGAAGCTCCTAGAGAGAAAGCAGGATGAAGAGCCTGAGGACATACAGCAGAGAAATAGCAATCTGAAGAGCACATGGGGCACACAGTGGGGACATTATTCACTCTTCTCAGAACACTTCCCTTAGAGGCAGTGTTCACAGAGACACCTCCCCAGGAACAAAGGAGCTGGCCAACCTATTTCCCTCCCCACCCCTCAGAATAAACACAGAGCCTCCTGTGGGAACCAGTGCAGCTCCAGCACTACCTAACTTGCTTACACCAAGCCCTGCCCCCCAAACACTCCAGTGGAAATGCCCTTCCCAATCGCTCTTGCCCCAATCCCAGTAGAGTGAGCCCCTCTCTCAGAATATCAGCCCAAACCCCTGCTCATACTGTGTCTCCCAAGTTGGGAGATTTGTAGGACCTCAGTTCTGGAGGCAGGGGTAACAGATTTCAGTTCATGAGCAGATCAGATCACACCTAATTAAAAAGCCCTACATTCAGGCCAGGGACCAAATGCTGCCCACAACAGGCAAAGAGAGCCTCTACATACAACTAGCTTGAAGGATAAAGCAGCCAGGACAAAAGAGCAGACAACACACATTGGAAATACTCTCTGAAGTGCTAGGCCCTGGGGTACAGGGTATGCTACCACAGCAGGGTTCTGCAGGACCTCTTCTTCAAAAGGCCATGATCCTCAAGGACAGAAGTAGGTAACTTTCAGGAGCTTTCAGAAGCTTTCAGAAGCAAGCATAGAGACTTAAACAAAATGAGAAAACAGAAGAATTTACCCCAAGTGAAAGAGCAGGGCAAGGTCATGGCTAGAGATCCAAGTAAAACAGATGTAAGTAACATGTCTGATAGAGAATTTAAAGTAATGATCATAAAGATACTCACTGGCCTTGAGAAAAGAATGTAAGACAACCATTTACCAAACTTTTAAAGAAAAGTTAATACCTATTCTTCTCAAACTATTCCAAAAAATAGAAAAGGAAGAAAAACTTCCAAATTCATTCTATGAGGCCAGCATTACCCTGATACCAAAATCAAAGACACCATAAAAAGAGAACTGCAGACCCATATCTCTGATGAAAATAATGCAAAAATCCTCAACAAAATGCTCGCAAACCAAACCCAGCAATACCTTTTAAAAAAAAAAAAAAATCATTCACCACAATCAAGTGGGATTTATTCCTGGGTTGCAAGGATAGTTTGATAATAACAAATCAATCAACATGATATACCACATTAATAAAAGAAAGGATAAGAACCATATGACTCTTTCAATAGATGCAGAAAAAGCATTTGGCAAAGTACAACATCCTTTCATGATAAAAACTCTCCACACAATAGGTTTAGAGGAAACATACCTCAACATAATAAAGGCCATTTATGAAAAACCCACAGCTAAAATCATCCTTAATGGGAAAAAAAAAACAAGAACTTTTCACCTAAAGTCAGGAATGAGACAAAGATGCCCTCTCTCACCACTTTTATTCAACATCGTACTAGAAGTCCTAGCCTCAGCAATCAGACAACAAAAAGAAAGAGAATGCATCCAATTTGGCAAGGAAGAAGTACACCTTTCATTATCTGCAGATGACATGATATTATAGATAGAAAACCCTGATGACTACAGCAAAAAATAACTAGAACTGATTCAAATTCAGTAAAGTCATGGGATACAAAATCAATATAGGGAAATCTGTTGCATTTCTACATACCAATAATGAAGCAGGAGAAAGAAATTAAGAAAAAAAATCCTATTTACAATTGCACTAAAAATAATAAGATCCCTAGGAATAAACCTAACCAAAGAGGTAAAAATATCGGTACTCTGAAAACTGTAAAACACTGATGAAAGAAATTGAAGATGACACAAAGAAATGGAAAAGCATCCCATGTTCATGGATTGGAAGAAAAAACATTGTTAAAACGCCTATACCATCCAAGGCAATCTACAGGTTTGATGCAATCTCTATCAAAATACCAACAGCATTTTCACAGAACTAAAAAACAAAAAAAGAAAAAAAAATCTAAAATTTATATAGAACCACTAAAGTCCCTGAATAGCAAAAGCAATTTTGAAAAAGAAAAGCAAAGCTAGAGAGGCATCACAATTCTGGACTTCAAGTTATACTACAAAGTTACAGTAATCAATGCAGTATGGTACTAGCCAAAAATAGACACACAGATCAACAGAACAGAATAGAAAACCAGAAATAGACCTAAAAATACATGGTCAATCTTTGACAAAACAGGCAAGAATATGCAATGGGAAAGAGAAGTCTCTTCAACAAATGGTGTTAAGAAAACTGGGCAGTAACATGTAAAAGAATGAAACTGGACCACTTTCATACATCATACACAAAAATAAAATCAAAATGAATTAGAGACCTAATCATGACACCTGAAACAATAAAAATTGTACAGGAGAACATAGGCAGTGACTTCTTTGAAATGAGCCATAGCAACCTTTCTCTAGGTAGGTTCCCTGAGGCAAGGACAATAAAAGCAAAAATAAACTACTGGGACTACATTAAAAAAAAAAAAAAAAGTTTCTGTATAGCAAAAGAAACAATCAACAAAGCTAAAAGGCAACTTACTGAATGGGAGAAGATACTTGCAAATTACGTATTGGATAAAGGTTTAGGATCCAAAATATGTCAAGAACTTATATAACTCAACACTCGAAAAAAGAATAATCCTATTAAAAATGGGCAGAAGACATGAACAGATATTTCTCCAAAGAAGACATATAGATGGCCAGCAGACACATGAAGAGATGGTCATTATCACTCATCATCAGGAAAATGCAAATCAAAACCACAATGAGATCACCTCACACCTTTCAAGATGGCTAAAATAACAACACAAGAAACAAGTGTTGGCAAACGTGTGGAGGGAAAGGAACCTTCTTGCACTGCTGGTGAGAATGCAAACTGGTACAGCCATTGTGGAAAACAGTATGGAGGTTCCTCAAAAAGTTGAAAATAGAATTACCCTAAGTTCCAGGAATCACCACTGAGTATTCATGCAGAGAATACAAAAACACTAATTCAAAGGGATGCATGGACCCCAATATTTATAGCAACATTATTTGCAACACCCAAGACATGGAAGCAGCCCAAGTGCCAATCAATTGATGAATGGATAAACAAGGTGATATGTATCCATATATGATAGAATATTTCAGTCATAAAAAAAGAATACATTTTTTTGTATTCTTGTTGTTGCTACATTTGCAACAACATGGATGGAGCTAGAGGATATCATCTTAAGTGAAAAAGCCAGTCAGAGAAAAACAAGTAATATAGTTTACTCAAATGTGGAATTTAAGAAACAAATGATCATGAGTTGGGAGAGGAAAACCAAGAAACACACACTTTTTTTTTTTTTTAAGATTTTTTTTTTTCATTCGTGAGCGACAGAGAGAGAGATAGGCAGGAGGAGAAGCATGCTCCTTGTGGAGCAGGGAGCATGATGCGGGACTTGATCCCGGATGCTGAGATCATGACCTGAGCTGAAGGCAGACACTTAACCAACTGAGCCTCCCTGGGGCCCCAAGAAACACACTCATAAATGTAGAGAACTGATGATTATCAGAGTAGAGGTGAGTGGGAGAATGGGCTAACCTAGTGATGGGGATTAAAGAGTGCACTTGTCATGATGAGCACCGAGGGATGTGCAGAACTGCTGAATCACTACATTGTACACCTGAACCTAATATAACACTGTATGTTAATTGGAATTAAAATAAAAACTTAAACTTATATTAGTCTATGATTGAGCAAAATCATCCCGCACAAAGCCTATTTTATAATAAAGTGTTGAATATCTCATGTAACTTATTGAATATTGTATCGAAAGTTTAAAACAGAATGATTGTATGGGTACCCAATGGTTAGAATGGGTTGTTTAGCCTCATGGTTGACTGGGAGCTATAAGCTCTCCACCACTGCCCAACATCACAAGAGAGTACTACTTCATATCACTAACCCAGGAAAATATCAAAATTAAAAACTTGAAGTATGGTTTCTCCTAAATGTATATCACTTTCGCATCTTTGTAAAAGTGAAAAATGCTAAGTTTAACCATCATAAATCAGGGACTGTCCATATACTAGCTGCCAAAGGGATGTGTCCTAAAGATTCACCCGTAAGTGATTATATTTTTACTTTTTTTCTATTTCTCTATTTGTGTAATATTTTAGTAAGAGGCAGGAGGGAAAAGGAATGAAGGAAATGTTTTTATTATCAAAGTGTTTCTTCAGTTACCAGCTTTCCTCTTCACAACTACATAAATAAGGACATTTTAATAACCTAATTAATATCCATTTTTAACTCTATGCCATGTTTTTATTGCCATCCTCTCATTAAAAATCTAATGAACATTAGCATACTGACAAGGATAATAAATGCCAACAATTCATATCCGGTTATTAAAGCTAATGGTTTTCCCATTGGAATGTAATATATGTTTCAGCTTTTTTGCCAAAAGCTCAACGATACTTTTATCTCCAGTTGACCAATTGCACATTTAATTTAATACCTATTAAATGCAAACAGCAACCCAGAAATTACATTAGAGTTGTTACCCGAGCCATCAAGAGCCACTAACTAGAAAGTGAAGATTAGGTAAAGGACTAATTCTAGTTGCAGAATAGAAATGATGAGCGAATTCCTGCCTCAGCAAAGTGGCTTATTTGAGCAGATAAAATAAGTCACATGAAAGACTCTAAGCCCAACAGCAGGACAGATGTTACTGTTTCTCACACAAAGCTGAGAGAAGTATTATTTTAAACATTTTTGTTTCTAAGAATACTTCCAATGAGCAAAACTTACTGCTCATTTTGTTTAGCTTTCCAGCAACTACAACTTTTTTTTTTTGTTATTCTAGTTCTCTGAATTACTAATTTGACACATTCTTTCAAAGGGAATCTTTTCTGAGAAAATAAAGTTAATTACAAAAGCTACGGAAATTTATTTGGACCCATAGGAAGGACTTTCTACCTGAAAAGCTTGTTGGATATATTAAGAGAAGTGTCAAAGAGTGCATTGCTTACTGACATAGACATATTACCTGTCTAAAAAGTGAATTATTCTAAATCTAGACCATGCCACATGCTCATTTATTCTTAAATATTGTGTTATAGCCACTGGTTTGGCACTTGCACATTATTGCACAAAGTATAAAATGAATGTTTACACTTTTCTTCAAAATACTGTTTTCTTTGAGAAATGAGTAGTTTCATGATTGATAAAGCCTACATGTCCTTTTTGGACTCAGTATAGAAATGTCAAGGAAATTTCAAAAATTTTTTTCTAAATATTTGAATTGCCACCTTACTTTACAAATCAACATATACAAGCATTAGTATATAAATTCAGGAAAACAAGGGTGCCTGGGTGGCTCAGTGGGTTAAAGCCTCTGCCTTCAGCTCAGGTATGATCCCAGGGTCCTGGGATTGAGCCCCACATCCGGCTCTCTGCTCAGCAGGGAGCCTGCTTCCTCCTCTCTCTCTGCCTGCTTCTCTACCTATTTGTGATCTCCATCTGCCAAATAAATAAATAAAATCTTTTAAAAAAATAAATAAAATAAATTCAGGAAAACATAAGACTGGTTTTCATTTTTATAAAATCAATACATTAAGAGAAAAATAATTTTCCTCATAAGCATGAGATATTAGCGAAAGACTAAAGACTACTAAGAGTTGAGGTGAGTGAACTTGGAAGTGAAGGTTGTCAGGAGAAATAGTCATCCTTAGACCTCTTGGTTGTTGGCACATCTCGCTGGGTATGCCAAGACTGCAAGACCCAGAGCACTCTACCCAACCCATTTCTCAGGGTTGTTATGTATCTGGTTGCTCAGAAGCAGATGTAATGTCTTCTCTCCACAGCTCTGACAAAGAACATGCTAGCTTACTCTTGGTATAAATGCAGTGGACTCCCCAAGCTCAGTATTCCTCAACTGCAACACAAACCTGTATGTATAGCTCATCTATCACTCCCATGGACTTCAGTAGAAGAGCAACTAATAAAAATACAACCATGCTCATGTGCCATGAGTATGAGTAATAAGGTATTTGGCTTCTGACCCAAGAGTCTCATTCCTTCAGCAAGCACCTCTGAAACATTAATAACCTAACTTCCAAACTTCTAAAGAAGGCAGAATCTAATCCAAGATTTGACAAAGATTACTTAAGGTAAAGCTATTTTAACTCTCTAACCATTAGTTTCCCCATATGTGAAATAGGAGACATGATAATGCCAATCTTGAGTTTTTAAGAGTATTGAATATTATACCTACAAAGTTTCTAGTACATAGAAAATGCTCAGCAAATATGTGCTTTTCCTTAAGTATTGCCACATAAAGGAGTATTTATTTATTTATTCATTTATTTTTAAGATTTTATTTATTTATTTGACAGACAGAGATCACAAGTAGTCAGAGAAGCAGACAGAGAGAGAGGAGGAAGCAGGCTCCCTGCTGAACAGAGAGCCCAACGCAGGGCTCGATCCCAGGACCCTGAGATCATGTCCTGAGCTGAAATAGAAGCTTAACCCACTGAGCCACCCAGGTGCCCCTAAAGGAGTTATTAAAACCATGTTAAAAGAAGGGTAAGTTTATTCTAAGCATTTACATTCTCCACATTTATTCTAGTACAATTTGCAGTTCTTAGAAAGTTTTTATAGAAATCTAATATTGAGGGGTACCTAGGTGGTGCATTTGATTAAGTGTCCAACTCTTGCTTTCAGCTCAGGTCATGCTCTCAGAGTCATGAGAAGGAACCCTTAGTTGGGCTCCATGCTCAGCATGGATTCTGTTTGGGATTCTCTCCCCTTCTTCCTCTGTTCCTCCCATTCCTGCATATTCTCTCTCTAATAAATAAAATCTTAAAAAAAAAAAAACTAATATTGAACCATACTACACAATTATACTGAACTCTATTTGATCTCATCATAGTATTTAATATATAGCTACCTTTTAATTCTATTAAAAATATTTTAAATGCATTATCTATATTGATAAATTATATCAGCATGTAATTCTCTATCCTGTAACATTTTATAAAATAAATTACAGATTTTCCACTAATTATATATATATTTTAGAAGACCTTGATAAAGACTGGAATTCTTATTTCCTCCAAATATGTATTGGAGGAACTCAATCTTTCTGATATGAAATTTTCATACATTATTTCTAGTTCTATAACATTCATGAAAATTATGAAAAATGCAAAGCTGAGCTTTCTATTAACTACAATGTAGACTACCTACTTCAACATGTAATATATGCTATTATCTGGTCTGTGATATTTTGGCCAGTTTTCAACCTGATTTTTGATGTTTCTCAACAATTCATTTTAATTTATTTAGTAAATAAAATTTCATGGGATAATCTACCATATATTTTACTCAACATCAATACTCACAAATTCTGTTCTTCTTTATTCAACAATTTTTATATTTTGTCATCCAAATAATTAGTTTGAATGCTTGTTTACCCTCCCTAGCCTCCTTTTTCTCTCAAGTCTTCTAACACTAGAAGAGGCAGAAAGCACAAGATTACTTTAAATATGATAAAGTTGTAACAAAGAAGAAATCAGAGGAAGTGATGCATGTTAAAAATAGCATATGGAGAAAAAAATCGACGGAAATTAGTTAGCAAAATAGTTTAAACAAGAATAGAATTGTAATAGGAATATACAAGTCAGTAGCAAAAATGGATTATTTTATTAATCCAAAATGATTATATGTCAAGTACATCCCAGAGAATTCTGGCTTGAACGGTTGTGTTTAAAGGCCTAATATATTTGTAAAATCTGTATACTTTCAAGAAGAAAAGAGCAGAGAAGAGAACATGGCATCAGACTGGCTAAAGCATTTTATGGTTAACTGCTAAGTCCAGTGCATCGGATTAAAACACTATACTTGAAATCTCAAAATCAAGTTACCGCACCTCACAGCAACAGGTTCAAAAGACATCATGCAGCAGGGACACAAATAAATCTCACCACATTCAGGCTAAGATTAAAATAAAAGTATTGATAAGGCAGGAAATAAAATGCTACCAGCCACGGGGAGGAAAAGATGCCTCCTGAAACAAGTGAAAAAACATACCAGTTGTATTAAGCAAAAGAAAATGAAACAAAAATTTTAAGTTTTACATTAGTAACATGAAAAGTTGTTTATGTTTTAATAAAATTAGATGGATACTTGGTGTTGTGGAGATCTTACGGAAGTATCTATAAGCAAACAGAATATGCCTAAGATATACAATCACCTACACCCTTGATTCTACAGGCCTTTGAAATATGTGTAGTCATTACAGGGTATCAAAAGTTGGTTTAGTTTTCTTGTTTAAAGTTTTCTTGTTTAAAGCACTATGCTATGCACTGGGCCACAGTGATGCCCTATGTGAGTATGGAGTCCAGAGAAGAAAACAGTTAAGCAATACTGTCATACAATAATACAACTGTGATACAAGGTGTCAGGGAAGTCATTAGAAGGAATGCCTCCTCCAGAGGCAAGAGGCTGAAGTCTTTTTGATCAGGAAGCTAAGGTGAAAAAGAGTTAGAAGACAGCCAAGTGATAAAGGGATCTTAGTCAAGAAAGAGAGCATAGCCCACGAAAGTCCAGAAGTGACCACACAGAAGGCTCAAGGGAATAAAAGGATTTCAGCATTTCCTGGGGAGTAGCAAGAAAAGTCCTCCAGCAAATGGCATTCCTGGGTGTTGTTTTGTTTTTTTGTTTTTGTTTTGCAGATTTTTCAAACTATTATAGTTCTCATTTGTGATGAAATGATAAATGCAGTCTTTTTTATTTTGTAATGGGATCTTAGAATATATCCTGAAAACAGACATTCAAGTCAACCTGAAAATTTATGATTCTGACAAATATAAAGCATTAATCTTTTTCAAATAAGCAAAATGGGTATGTTGGCTATAAGCATGATTAATCAGAGAGACCCTGCCCCCCCCTCTAAAATATCACTCATACAAGTCCCATCAAAGAACCAGAGAGTAAGGTAGTCTACAAGTGAAATTTGAATAGTCTATTTTGTAAATGAAGTTGGGGAGAAACTTCATAATGTAAATTTGATTTGAATTTATTATATAAAAAGATATCATACAGATAGACTAAAGTACCATAAGGAAAGGAAAAAAAAAAAAAGTAGAGACCTAGATAACAGAAGTGGAGGAAGGTCCTGGAAGGGAAACATCAAAAGAGAAAAAATGTAAATATATCTTTGAATTAGTATTAACAATGGGTTAGTTATCAGTTACCAAATGCAGATCAGATCATCATTAGCTCATCTTCTGTTCTTTTACTATGTCCAAAGTGTTTTCCCTTCATAGTCTAAGTTTTCTAACTCTCTGATATGACTTAACATCTAGTTTTATAAACAAGTAAAATGAGGTTTAAAGACTTCACAAAACTAGCCTCAGTTGCCCAGGTGCTTTCTGATCCCTAAGCCTGTATAAGGTATTCATCCTTGCTGGAAGAGAACATATCACCAAGAAAAGGGACTAATGCGATTATCTGAAGATCTGGCCTAAATACTTCCCTAAAATATATCACAAAAGGAAGAAAGAGAGCTTGAATTTTTTATAAATCTTTAGGGGACATCCTTGACTGATTGGTGCAATACAGCATTCTTTGCTAAGACAAGCAAAGACCTGGATTTAATTCTCGCTTAATCCAATAGTCTTCACAGTTCACAGATTCTAACACTGGTCAGCTGTCTTGTACATACATACTGATAGTCACAAGGGAAGGTGGATGAGAGTGAATACAAATAAGCAGTTTCCTTATCTCAGTTCAAAGCTGGGAGGGAGGCCAAAAGCCTATTTCTGTTTAGAGAATTAAGTATAGTGATCATGGTCACAGCCCCCTTCAGACTCAGTATCCAAGTCCCTCATTCTCAATATACCCCCAGAAGTTCTGATTCAACTAATCCTGATTTAGCCAAGCACTGATAATTTTTAAATCTCCTCACCATGCCAAAATGCATCCAGGGTTGAGAGCCACTGAATCAAGTCAATCAAGATAATCCCTTTTCTATATAGCCAGTGATTGCTTCAGGAATGGGTGTGAGACTTAACACTGGCCCATGAAACAGGAGAGATACATTCCAGATGAACTTTGGAAAAATTTTCCTAGGTCTTAAAAATAGAAATCAAGGAAAAATGCTTTTCTTCTTTTGGACTTTATCATGTCTGGAATTGATACACAGAACCACACCAAACATCTTGGGATTCTAAGAAAAACAACTATAAGACAAAAATGTTGAAGACAAGAAAGTGAAAAGATTAAAGGAAAGAAGGTCCTGATGATATTATTAATGTCTGGGATCCATCTTGCCTCTGGACTTCTAATTATGAAAAATAACAGATCCCTTTATTGTTTTAAGCCTATTTGAGTGAGGGTCACCTATTACTTGTCCCCAAAATCATCATTACTGATCTTGCTCATGATACTGATGATTATATCTCATATTTGAGTGACCAAATAATCCTGACAGTATATTAAAAAGCTACCTCAGGGGCACCTGGGTGGCTCAGTGGGTTGGGCTTCTGCCTTTGGCCCGGGTTGTGATCTCTGGGTCCTGGGATTGAGCCCCACGTCCAGCTCTCTGCTCGATGGGGAGCCTGCTTCCCCTCTTCTCTCTGCCTGCTGCTCTGCCTACTTGTGATCTCTCTCCCTCTGTCAAATAAATGGGTAAAATCTTAAAAAAAAAAAAAAAAGTTACCTCAGTTTTTAATATTCTTGCTCAAGATTAATTATATCACTGTTACCAACATTTTACATATCATCAAGTCTAAAAAATAGAATAAACCATTTTTTCTGAGTTTATTCCAATATGCCCATCTAGCCCAGCCCAATTCCTAATATCATAATAACTACAAGTAGTTACAAGAACCTACTAAAATAACTAATCTTGCATCTTCCTCATTTGTTTGTTCAGCTAGTTAACAAACACCTTTTTTTTTTTTTTTAATAGACCAGATGCCATGCTCCTGTTAGGACACACACATTTTAAACTTCTTTTTTTTTTTTAAGATTTTATTTATCTATTTGACACAGAAAGAGATCACAAGTAGGCAGAGAGGCAGGCAGAGGGAGAGGGGGAAGCAGGCTCCCTGCTGAGCAGAGAGCGGGATGCAGGGCTCCATGCAGGGCTCGATCCCAGGCCCCTGAGATCATGACCTGAGCCGAAGGCAGAAGCTTAACCACTGAGCCACCCCGGGCCCCCAGGAAACACACATTTTAAAAAATGTCACCTACTCTGGCGAAGCTACAGTCTAGTAAAACATATATATTAATAGGTAATTGTAATATAATGTGATTAATTTATCATAGAAACTAAAAATATAATTTTTTTAAAAGAGCCAAGGCAGGTTTGCAAGCATGCAAAAAAAAAAAAAAGAGAGAGAGAGAGACTTATTAATTTTTACTTTTACTAAATCTCCAAATGTCTCTGCTTATAAACAACTTCAATAGCTCTAAAGAAAATAGGAAAACATAAATAAAAAGTGAAAGCTCAGTGGCCAAGACAAATAAAGGACAAAAATGAAATACCTCAATTGTAGAGTTAGAAGTCTAATTTCAAAACAATATAAAAGTACTGAAACTTTGACAGATGGATTTTTTTTTAAACATCAGGGGAAGTTGTTCTCAAAACTGAATATTTTGCAAGACTATTTTATTTGAAGCAGAAGGGCACTAATGAAATTGCCTTTTCAGAAAGTCGTAAATAAAAGCAAAATATCCCTATATCCTTAGGTATCAATTTTCCACATCAATCATCTGTTTTGCTAGAAAACTAGCATTGCTCTATAGTGTTTTTCCCATTCTCCGGTAATCTTGATTTTGCATAATATGACTTCAGAAACAACTGTCAAAATGCAACTGATTTGATTACACCCAGATTTCTAAGTCCAACTAAATAAGCATTTTATAGAAAAAGTACAGTTTATAAAGTTTCAGTGTTTTCTTCTCACTTATAATAGGAAAAATATTGACCATGGGAAAAAAATAATAGATTGGATTTGGCTTTCAGATGCAAGTGCTCTTTGATATCATTTCAGATCCTAATATATGAATCCCAAAATCCTCTTGTCAGTTCATGAAAATATTTGATCAGACAATTGAGCCTAAGCAATAAAATGGCCTCTGTATTTTAACAGCACTTAATATCCCAATATCCTGCCTAATTTTATAGCTTTATAGGATTAAAAAATAGCATCCTGAATCTATTTGGTTATTCTAACCTAAAAAATAATAATTTTAACTTAGATTGACTGGTTGCCATTTCAAAAATTATGCTGCATTTGCAAAACACTTTTTTGCCTGAGTATGTGTCCTAGAGAAAATTCGATTATTTAATGTCATCTGATATTCTTCCGGGCGGGGGGGGGGGGGGGGGAGGGGGATGGTGAAAGAATTTGATTCTCCAACTACAAGTTCTTTTACTGCAATCCTTCTCTTCCTAAAATCATAATTCTGAACCTTTAGAAAGACCAAAGAGGATTTATACCTTGGGCCTGATAAGGATGATTTGCAATTAACCCAGCCAATCTTCTGAGTACCTGGATTGATATGCAGGTCTTGAGGAATCTAGCAAGGCTACAAGCTAGACTATTGGAGTTGTCCTAAATTTCTTTTATCTGAAAGATTCAATTAGGTTTATGACAAATCCATTAAATGCAGGAAATAAACTCCATTCTGAGACTGTCAGAAAAGGAACAGAGGATAAGCTAGTTCAGGGAGCCATGGGCATGCCTGACACTAGTCCAATCTCATTGTCAGGTGATGGTCCCAGGAGTTCTATGGACTCAACCACTGATTGACAGCTCATTGGTGGATGGATCTTGCAGTGTAGGAATAGTATAATACTAGAGCTCCAGGGATGATGGGTATTACTCTATCATTAACTCACAACTCATTTTATATAGTTCTGTGTATTTTCAACTCTACAAACCAAGGATCAGCCAGTAGCTTCCTTCACACTGCACAGAGACTCTGTACTATTAACTTTCATGACAGACAATAGGTTATGTCCTGTATTTGCCTTTAAAGATACTTGATGTCAAATAATTCGTGATTTAAAAGCTTTTGACATTCAATTTTTAATAAGTATTTTCCACTGAAACCAAAGTTTTAATATGTTTTGTGTTGTTTTTTAAAAATTCTATTTAGTAGCCCACACACCATTATCCCTGGTAAATAAACCACCTTATACACAGAACTATTTGTTGAAATACTAAGAACAGCTCAAACCTTACCTTTCCGAACACATACACCCACACACACCCCTCTGTTGTCAAGAAGTCCCAAGAGTCCAGAATAAGAATCTTCAAATATTCACTGAAACTGGCCAAAGAATATATTTTTAATTTTTATATTGTTTATGTATCCATAGTTATATAGAATATTTATGTCAAAAAATCAAAGTAGTTTTATACTTTACTATATCTCTCTTTCTAGTGTCTTGTGAATTGGCAGAACCACTTTATAGTAAGAGAATTATGCTGAAAACATAGTATTAAGGTTCAGATTTTTTAGGAAATTCCCAACCCCACTCCTACTCAACCTAGGCAGAGGTAAGATTCCTAGTAATTTTCAGTACATTTCACTGCTGGGATCCCAGTCCCACTCTTTCTTCAGCCCAAAGCTCGTCCCCACACAACAGTTCTCTAATCCTTCCCACCAGAGCAGCATAGCCCTAGCTCATGCATTCTGCTCTGGTTTTCATTTCCCTCTTCATTTCTGGCAGCTAGGGATTTCTGTTTTTTTCTTGCATACCCAGTTATGAATTTAAGGACATTAAAAAATTATTTCATTCAGCATTTCCAGGCCACAAATTTGGAGGATCTTTGTATTATTTTTGTTAACTTGATTTCAAAAAAGAAATGGTGTTCTACCATGTTCATGCATCACTTCTACAATTGAAAAAAAAAAAAATGATTTTATAAAAGGAACATGTTTCAGTATATTGCCTGATGGTTTCTCATTTAAACTTAAACTTAGATTTTTTGAATAAACAGAAAAGCCAAATATTTCTCATTTAATATTAAAAAGCATCAATATTTTTCAAACATACATAATAACTTACAAATGATGTAAAAATCCAAAAAAAAAAAAAAACAACAAAAATCCACATTTATCAATGGACTGATTCTTAGCTCTAATGGTCCATCTAACTCCCTGATCCCACATTCTTCTGATTCTACTGCTGAGGTCACACAGCTCTCACTTGTCACAACAAACCTCTTCACATTCCCAAGTGAAGACCTTGGCTCTGCTAAGTTTTCTTTCTTTTCTGGTCTTTTTTTTTTTTTTTTAGGTTTTTATTTATTTGTCAGGGAGGGAGGAAGAGACAGAAAGCACAGGCAGGCAGAGCAGCAGGCAGAGGGAGAAGCAGGCTCTCACCAAACAAGGAGTCCAATGTGGGACTTGATCCCACGACCCAGAGATTATGACCTGAGCCAAAGGCAGAGACGCTTAACCAACTACTGGTTCTGCTAAGTTTCAACACTGGTCCCTCTGACCTTCTCTCCTAAATTCCCATCTCCCATTGCATAGTCTAATTTCCACTGGCTAGGACCTTGGTAATAGCCCAGGATAGGCTTCTAAATCTATGAATAGCTCACGTATCTGCCACCAGATGCCCCTGATACAATACTCTATTCCAATCTCCATGTCCACTGATGACTCTTTTTAACCTATACAAGCTGTATTTATTTATTTTTTCTTTCCAAATTTCTGTTTAAATTCTAGTTAACATATAATGTAATACTGGTTTCAGGAGTAGAATTTAGTGATTCATCACTTACATACAATACCCAGTGTTTATCATAAAAAGTGCCCTACTTAATACCATCACCCATCTAGCCCATTCCCCACCCACCTCCCTCCATCAACCCTGTTTGTTCTCTATTAGTAAGAGTCTATGATTCACTTCCCTCTTTTCCCCCCTTCCCCTATGTTCATCTATTTTGTTTCCTAAATTCCACATATGAATGAGATCATACAGTATTTGTCTTTCTCTGACTTATTTTGCTTAGCATAATATATTCTAACTCCATCCACGTTGTTCCAAATGGCAAGATTTCATTCTTTTTGATGGCTGAGTAATATTCCTGTGTGTGTGTGTGTGTGTGTGTGTGTGTGTGTGTGTGTGTGTGTGTGTGTGTACACTACCTCTTCTTTATCCATTCATCAGTCAATAGACAGTTGGGCTCTTTCCATAGTTTGGCTATCGTTGAAAATGCTGCTATAAACATCAGGATGCATGTACCACTTCAAACCTACATTTTTGTATCCTCTGGGTAAATATCTAGCAGTGCAATTGCAGATCATAGGGTAGTTCTGTTTTTGACTTTTTGAAGAACCTCAATACTTTTATTTCTGAAATGATTCTTAGGTATGGACTAATAAGTCCTCATCCCTAGAGAGTCTGGCATGTCTCACATACATGACCAGCCTCCCAACACATCCTACCTGGTCTGGCTCAACTAATGAACTCCACAGCCCTCCTCAAGCAAACATTACTATGTCACCTCAAGCAAGGTACAATTTCTAAATCTGAAGTAAATGACATTTCAAAGTTGGCATTGTTCTACAAATACACTTCACAATAAAGCAAAAGGACAGTACAAAAGGGAAAGGCAATTTTTTCTAACCAAAGGGAAGAGTCCCTTCTCACTGACAAAACTGCTGACATCTAAAACTATTAACTCAGTGTAAAAAAAAAAAAAAAAAAAGAATTAAAGTCAGAGTTAGAAGAATGAGGGTTTGATCTGGGCTCTACCCCTTGCTGGCCACAAAACATTAAAATGTAACCTCACAGAGTCTTGGTTTCATTATCTGCCTAAGATTCAGGCAGGGAAATATTTAAATAAGATAATGCATGTGAAAATAGATGTATAAAAGTTAATGTGTCAAATTAATGTAACATATGATATCATTGACACAGTTATTACTAGATCTCTTGGTCAGGGAAGAAAACTCATGAAACATACACAAAATTTTCTCTAAATCTAAAAAGTTGGCCGTATTCAACAAAGAATAACCTCACCCCTTTAATTATGGATGGATAAATCTATATATTTTTAAAATTAGGTAAAATAGGGGCGCCTGGGTGGCTCAGTGGGTTAAAGCCTCTGCCTTCAGCTCAGGTCATGATCTCAGGGTCCTGGGATGGAGCCCCCCCATCAGGCTCTTCACTCAGCGAGGAGCCTGCTTCCTCCTCTCTCTCTCTGCCGGCCTCTCTGCCTACTTGTGATCTCTGTCAAAATAAATAAAATCTTTTTTTAAAAAATTAGGTAAAATAGGAAAGGGCTCATAAGCCAGAGATTCTCACATCTAATGCTCACCTAAAATTAGATTAACTTTAGCCTAAAATGTACATTTCTTCCCTCTATACTTTCAAATATCTCCAGCATAAGGTATGAAATTGTGGTTAAAATGGGCGATACTGTATGATTAGTTCACATTGTAGAATGAGTGACTGAAAGAAATATAGTAGATGATTTGATCTACCAACCCAAATTAACTTTAAAATCTCTCTGCAGTTTTAAAGGGGTCTTCAGTCTGTACTTGAGCATAGTAAGAGAAATTCATCAATGACAAAGCCACTCCATGATTCCTTACTTTGAAACGGATTGCCTCACCCCAAAACTTCTACCATAAAAAGTTAATCTAATGGAGGGCAGGGAATGAGGAAATAACTGAACAAGAAAACATACACTTTTAAATTATACAGATGTGTCCATGAAAACAACCCCACCTAAGTATTACAGCAGCTAAGAAAAGTGATGTCATGATTGGATTACATAAACAAATATTTTCGTTTGGAGACTCAAAGTGCTACAAATGTGAAAGCAGAATTGAACGTACAGGAGATTAAAAATAAAAACTTTCACTGAATCAAAAAATTAACAGTTTAAAGACAAAGCAAATCTAACTCCCCCCCAATTTGTTTCCCCATGTCTCCTTATCTTGGTAAACATCCTATAATTTCAAATATTCTTTTTATGGTATGGGTTTTTTTTCTTTTTAAAGATTTTATTTATTTATTTGGCAGATAGAGATCACAAGTAGGCAGAGAGGCAGGCAGAGAGAAAGAGAGGAGAAAGCAGGCTCCCCGCTGAGCAGAGAGCCCAATGCGGGGCTTGATTCCAGGACCTTGGGATCATGACCTGAGTTGAAGGCAGAGGCTTTAACCCACTGAGCCACCCAGGTGCCCCTGTGGTATAGTTTTGATTTCTTTTGCTATTTCAGTCATTATTCTTTGGACACAATCCAAATTATCTCTGTCGTTTAAAATCCAGTGCTCAACAAAGAAACAAAAACACTTCAAAAGTCACATAACTGGTGAATTTTGTATTTTCATTCCTAGGTAGCAACACACTTTTGTTCATGCAGTCTAGGGTTGTGTTATTGTTATTTGTGACTACATACTCCTAATTCATGTTGAGCTTCCTGATATTTAAAACTCCTTAATCTTTCTTACACATCCTTTTTTATATAGCCTACATATAGCACTTGTTCATTTGAGTATGGGGATATGTATTCATGGTCTTAAACGTATTTCTGATAATATTTTAATTTGACAAATGTCCTGTCTTAAAATAACATGAATACTAGGGTTGAAGGATAGGGCAAGGGTGTAAGTGTTGCTATCTGCCATCAACCAAGATCCTGTCATGCAATATCTATTTTCTGTCATCTAGCTTATTCTATTAGCAAGTTTGGTGATTTAGATTTCTATACCCAAATCCAAGTAGTTAACAACAATAGCTAACATTTTGAGCATTTACCACGTGTTAGTGGTTAGATAACTGCTATACGTGATCTATCCCACTCAGTCTTCACAGGAACCCAGTGAGGCAGATACTATTACTATTGCCATTTTAAAGATGAAGAAACTGTAGCTTGTAAAGATTCAGTAACCCACTCAAGGTTATACTCTAATAAACAGTGGAAGCAGGATGTGAGTTTAAACAGTGTGAGCCCTAGTCACTGTAACTATATTATACCACAGTGCTTCTGTCTGTCATTAAAAAAACGAATATAATAGACTCATGGACAGAATCCTAAGTTATACCTTTATAAAAACTGCCCGATGACACTGACGCACTGAGTAATCCTCCTTGGATATAGTCTTTCAAACATTCACCTAGAATCAGTAACACTTAGTCATTCACCATCTTTACACAAAGGTATCTTGAAAGACTTGGCCAATGTCTTGCTTAAACCCAAATACACTACTTTGTACATTCCTCTGACTTACAGGTCTAGTAACCCCACAAAAAAGAGAGCTGGATTACTTTGATAATAATTCTTCTTCTTTTTTTTTTTTTTTTTAAGATTTTATTTATTTGACAGACAGAGATCAGAAGTAGGCAGAGGGATGCCTGGGTGGCTCAGTTGGTTGAGCAGCTGCCTTCGGCTCAGGTCATGATCCCAGCATCCTGGGATCGAGCCCCATATCGGGCTCTCTGCTCAGCAGGGAGCCCGCTTCTCCCTCTGCCTCTGCCTGCCACTCTGTCTGCCTGTGCTCGCTTGCTCTCTCTCCCTCTCTCTCTCTGACAAATAAATAAATAAAATCTTAAAAAAAAAATAAAAAATAAAAAAGAAGTAGGCAGAGAGGCAGGCCGAAAGAGAGAGAGAAGCAGGATCCCTGCTGAGGAGAAAGTCTGATTCGGGGCTCAATCCCAGGACCCTGAGATCATGACCTGAACCGAAGGCAAAGGCTTAACCCACTGAGCCATGCAGACACCCTGATAATATTTCTTCTTATTAAACATACTAGCATCTAGGAATCATTGCTTCCTTTACTAGCTATTCACCAACCATTTCTTTAAGTATTAATTCTAAAATCTTACCCACCATCATTTTCTTGCTCAGACTATATTTTATTGGGAATTCTTGTCCCTTAAGAAAAATTAAGGAACATTTATCTGTCTTCATTCTTCCAACACTAATCCCATGTCTTTCAATGAAAAATTTTGAAGACAGCAGAAAACCTTCGCCAGTCTGTTTGAAATTTGTTGTGCTTTAAAGCACTAGGTGACTGGGAGTATAGCTAATTTTGTGTCAGCGGTACATAAAATATGTGTTTTGAAGTAATAAAAAGATGGCAATGAAAACTATAAAGTTCATGTTTGTAAAATAAAGTAATGAAAAGTAAATTATTCCTCCATCTGAAGTAAATTCATGTAATTCCCTTCTATAAAACCTATGCTTGAAAGTAAGTGCTTATGGCACATTCAAGCTATTGATTTCTTCAAGTTAATAATTTCTACTAGTGGTATACAATTCCTAGATGGCTGGTAAAACATCTGTCAGCCTATGTCATGTTCCAAAAAGTCAGTCAGTAGGTCAATAAAATTCGTGAGTGTCTTTGGTGCGGAGACCATTCCAGAAGATGCAGTAGGGAAATGTAAAGTAAAGAAATGTATAAATCGATTAAGGGACCAATGAATCTCAATGACAGCTCTCTGGATAAGAAAACAGAAAGTAAAATTTAGAGCAATTTAATGTTCCTCTTGGAACAGACACCAACTTTTCCTGAAATGACAAGTTAGTTTAAATCTATATATTCTCACTTACATTTTTCCTGATAATGGAAAAACATGTTTTAAAAGATGTCATATTTTACTGTAGTTATATATCCTATACCTTTTGGGTTTTAAGCTCTTTCTTCAAGGATAAGGATGTTTACCAAATAACTGAGGGAGTGGCAAGATGTCTCTGAAATCACCCTTTGTGTCATTCCAACAGAGAAGAGAGTGTGGGAGGTACACCCAGGGGAATGCACCAGGCACTCACTTCAAAAGCAGATGTAGAAAGAATAAGAAAGGGCACTTAACATTTGGTAGCAGGATTCTGAGAACCCAAGGGATCATGATCATATTTCAAGACAACACTCAGTAAACACAGAAATGAAGATGAAGAAAACGCAGGCTGGTATAAAACAAGAAATACTAAATTAACAGTATCTGGACAAAGCAAGGAGAGAAATCGAGATCTTAATGAAACTGTCATTTCCTAAGCCAGATCTGGATAAGTGGTCTGATTCAGACTGTTCTGAATGCAATAGATTAGTCTCTAAATGGAGCCGTGGGAAGGAAAAAAAAAATTGATGTGAGTCATCAAAACCTTATTGGTAAAGTTATTTCAACACAGCTTTTAATTGTCTTCATTTAAAAAAAAAAAAAAAAAGCTTCCAGATATAACATAAAAAGACATGAATCAGGTTGTTACTAAATGAGATCACTAATAATATCTGGGTCCTAACAGAATGTTGCTGGCTTAAGGTTACTTTTTTCTGGGGCTCCTGGGTGGCTCAGTCGTTAAGCATCTGCCTTTGGCTCAGGTCATGATCCCAGGGTCCTGGGATGGAGCCCTGCAGCGGCCTCCCTGCTTGGCAGAGAGTCTGTTTCTCCTTCTCCCCCCCCCCTCCCCCCACCCCCCCCTGCTTCTTTTCCCTCTCTCACTGTGTCTCTCTGTCAAATAAATAAATAAAATCTTAAGAAAAAGAAAAGTTTACTTTTTTCTCTTACTGTGGAAATTACAGGCCCCAAAACACTAAGAGAAGATCATTGAAATACCAAAGGTATTTGAATCCTTGCACCCCATATACTTACTACATAAAACCTCAATAATATGATTAATCAGCAGATAATCAAATGTTTTCATATTCTAACTCACTTCTATGTGACCTCTAGTTCAAAATCTTCCAGAATGCGCTTAAATGCACTTTATTCCAGACCAAGAGCTATGGAAACAGAATCTCCAATGGTAGAGCCTGGGGATCTAAATTTGAAATAGTGCTGTCAGACTAGGCTTTGCTATTTACTTGCCCTGTGACCTTGGACAAGTCTCATCATTACTCCTCTAAGCCTCAGCTCCCTCAGGCACAAAGCAGTGTGTAGAGTAGTGCCTCCTCCTAAGGTTGCTGGGAGGATTGCACGAGATCGTGCTCATAAAATACACAGCACGATGCCAGCACCCACTTAGCACCAAGGGAAATGAGAGAGTTATAATTAACAAACGCCACATGGAGTTACGGATAGAAGACACATCACTTTGGTTTCCCCTCCCCATAACGGTAAATCACCACCAGGCACAATCATTAACACTTAGACATTATTATTAAATATTATGTGCTAAATGAGTCCAGAATACTTTACATATGCCAATATATTCACAATAAACTCGGAATTATATCTATTGCACAGAAGCAAGCCAGAGCTTTTCGTTTCACCAAGATAGGAGATTCAAAGCCAACAGCCTGCCTCTGAATCCCAAAGATGTATTTGTATTCCAAACTTTTACTATTTAATAAATATCCCATGTCTTCAAAATAAAGAACATTCTCCTTTTGAAGGAAAAAACATTTCCTTACAACTCTTAAGGGTAAGATTTCTGAGTGTGTGACAACCAGTATTAAAATGTTGATTATCTTTTCACACTCTTACTTAGAGTCCGTGAGAACATTCTGAATAAGAAGTTTCACCGGCAAAACTGTCTTGATTAAGATCTCATGGGTAGATCTTATCCTCAAATTTGTTGTGCTTCAGAGTATGAGGTGACTGGCAGTGTAGCTAATTTTGTGTCAGCGGTACATAAATGTGTGTTTTGAAGTAATAAAAAGATGGCAAAAACACTTGTTTCCAGATAAAAACAGTTGTTCACAACTGAAATTCATTATCTGGGAATTTCCTTCTCAAGCTATTTTCACAAACAAGATCATTTTGGGCCAATAAGTGAGTCAATAATATTTATTGAGCACCTGCTAAATGGATGTGTCTGGAAGGGCATATTTGTTCAGTCCTTTGTAATTAGATTGCAGTCCCGGTGATTCAGAAAAAAGGAAAAAAAAAAAAAAAAACCTTTTCTCACTCAATACTTAGCATTTCTTTTTTATTTAAATTTTAGGTAGCTAACATAGAATGCAATATTGGTTTCTGAAATAGAATTAAATGATTCCTCACTTACATACAACACCCAGTGCTCATCATAACAAGTGCCTTCTTTAACTCCCATTACCCATCTAGCCCATCCCCTACCCACTTCCTGCCATCAACCCTCAGTTTGTTCTCTTTTGCTGAAAGTCTCTTATGATTTGCTTCCCTCTCTCTTTTTACCCCTTCATCTGTTTTCTTTCCTAAGTTCCACATATGAATGAAACCACATGGTATTTGTCTTTCTCTGACTGACCTATTTTGCTTAGCATAATACATATTAGCTCTATCCATGTTGTTGTAAATGGCAAGATTTCATTCTTTTTGATGGTTGAGTAATAGTCATACACACATACACACACACACACACACACACACACACACACACACACTACCTCTTCTTTGTCCATTCATCAGTCGATGAACATTTGGGCTCTCTCTGTAGTTTTGCTATTGTATATAATGCTGCGATAAAAATCAGGGTGCATGTATCCCTTCAAATCTTTATTTTCTATCCTTTGGGTAAATACCTAGTAGTGCAACTGGATTTTAGGGTAGTTCTATTTCTAACATTTTGAGGAACTTCCATACTGTTCTCCAGAATGGCTACACCATCTGCATTCCCACCAATAGTGCAAGCGGGTTCCCCTTTCTCTGCATCTTCACCAACACCTATTTTTTTGTAATGTTAAATTTAGCCATTTTAACAGGCATAAGATGGTATCTCATTGTGGGTTTGATTTGTATTTCCCTGATGATGAGTGATATTGAACATCTTTTCATGTTTCTGTTAGCCATCTGGATGTCTTTTCAAGCCTATTTCTTACAGGGCTGTTTGGGTTTGGGTGTTGAGTTTGATAAGTTCTTTGTGGATTTTAGATACTAAACCTTCATCAGATATGTTGTTTGAAAATATCTTCTCCCATTCCATAGGCTTTTAGTTTTGTTAATTGCTTTCTTTGCTGTGCTGAAGATTTTTATCTTGATGAAGTACCAATAGTTCATTTTTGCTTTCGTTTCCCTTGCCTCTGGAGATATGTCTGGTAAAAAGTTGCTATGGCTGATATCAAAGAGGGTGCTGCCTGGATTCTCCTCTAGGATTCTGATGGATTCCTATCTCACATGTAGGTCTTTCGTCCATTTTGAGTTTATGTTTATGTATGGTATAAGAAGGTAGTCCAGTTTCATTCTTCTGCATGTGGCTGTCCAGTTTCCCCAACACCATTTGTTGAAGAGACTCTTTTTTCCACTGGATATTCTTTCTTGCTTTGTTGAACATTAGTGGATTGTGTAGTTGTGAGTCAGTTTTTTGGGTTCTGTATTCTGTTCCATTGATCTATGTGTCTGTTTTTGTGCCCGTACCATACTGTCTTAATGACTAGAGTTCTGTGATAAAACTTGAAATCCTGAATTGTAATCCCCCAGTTTTGTTTTCCTTTCTCAGAATGGCTTTGGCCATTCAGGGTCTTTTGTAGTTCCATACAAATTTTAGGATTGGTTGTTCTAGCTCTGTGAAAAATGCCGGTGGTATTTTGATAGGGATTGCAATAAGTGGGTAGATCACTTTGTCGTATTGGCATTTTAACAATATTTGTTTTTCCGCTCCATGAGAATGGAATGTTTTCCATTTCTTTGTGTCCTCTTCAATTTCTTTCATCAGTGTTTTATAGTTTTCAGAGTACAGATCTTTTACCTCTTTAATTAGATTTATTCCTAGGTATCCTATTTTTAGTGCAGTTGCAAATGGGTTGATTTCTTGATTTCTTTTTGTACTGCTTCATTATTGGTGTATATAAATGTAAGATTTCTGCACATTGATTTTATAACCAGCAACTTTGCTGAATTCATGTATGAATTCTAGCAATTTTTTGGTGGTGTCTTATGGGTTTCTACTTATAGTATGATGTCATCTGCAAATAGTGAAAGTTTGACTTCTACCTTCCCCATCTGGATGCCTTTTATTTATTTTTATTGTCTGACTGCTGAGGCTAAGACTTTTGGCACTATGTTAAATAGCAGTGATGAGAGTGGACATCCTTCTCTTGTTGCTGACCATTGGGGAAAGGCTCTCGTTTTTTTCCCCACTGAGGATGATATTAGCTGTGCTTCTTTCATATATGACCTTTATGAGGTATATTCCATCTATCCCTACTTTGTTGAGGGTTTTTATCAAGAAAGGATGTTGTATTTTATGAAATCTTTTTTTGCCTCTATTTATAGAATCATATGGTTCTTATCTTTTCTCTTATTAATATGGTTTATCATATTGATTTGCAAATATAGAACCATCCCTGCAGCCTAGGAATAAATCTCACTTGATCATGAATGATTCTTTTAATGTACTGTTGAATTTGACTTGCTAGTATTTTATAGAGAATTTTTGCATCGTGTTCATCAGGGATACTGGCCTGTAATTCTTTCTAGTGGGGTCTTTGTCTGGTTTTGAAATCAAGGAGTTTGGAAGGAGTTTGGAAGTTTTCCTTCCATTTCTGTTTTTTGGAACAATTTGAGAAAAAATAGGTATTAACACTTTTTTACGGTTTGGTAGAATTCCCCTGGGAAGCCATTTGGAAGGATTTTGGTTTGTTGGGAGATTTTTGATTATGGATTCAATTTCTTTGCTAGTTATGGGTCTGTTCAAATTTTCTGTTTCAGTTTTGGTAGTTTGTAAGTTTCTAGGAATTTGTCCATTTCTTCCAGATTGCCCAGTTTGTTGGCATATAATTTTTCATAGTAGTCTCTTATAATTGTTTTTTGTGGTATTGGTTGTGATCTCTCTCATTTGTGATTTTATCTATTTGGGTCCTTTCTCTTTTTATTGAGAAGTCTGGTTATGGGTTTATCACTTTTATTACTTCTTTCAAAGAAGCAGCTCCTAGTTTCCTAACCTGTTCTTTCTTTATTTCTTTCCTTCTTTTTTTGCTTCTATATCATTTACTTCTGCTCTATCTTATTTCCCTTCTTATGGTGGCTCTAGGCTTTATTTGCTGTTTCTTTTTTAGGTCCTTTAGGGGTAAAGTTAGATTGTGTATCTGAGACTTTTCTTGCCTCTTGAGGTAGGCCTGTATTGCAATATACCTCCCTCTTAGGTTTTAGGTTTTAGACTTCCATGTTTCCATTTTCATTTGCTTCCATGTATTTTTTTTTAATTCTTCTTTAATTTCCTGGCTGACACATTTATTCATTAATAGGATATTCTTTAACCTTCACGTTTTTGAGGTCTTTCCAATTTCTTTCTTGTGGTTGGCTTCCAGTTTCATAGCATTGTAGTCTGAAAAAATGCATGGAATTATCTTGATCATTGGTACATGTTGAAGGTTGATTTTTGACCCAGTATATAATCTATTCTGGAAAATATTCCACGTTCACTTGAAAAGAATGTGTATTCTGTTGCTTTAGGATGAAATGTTCTGAATATATCTGTTCAGCCTATCTGGTCCAGTGTGTCAAAGCGATTGTTTCTTTGCTGACTTTCTGCTTAGATGATCAATCCATTGCTGTAAGTGGGGTTTTTAAGTCCCCTACTATTAATGTATTATCACCAATGAATGTATTTTATTATTAATTGATTTATATATTGGGTACTCCCAAGTTCATGGCATAAGTATTTATCATTGTTAGATCTTCCTGATAGACGCCATTAAGGTATAATGCCCTTCTTCGTCTCTTGTTATAGTCTTTAAAACATAACAAAACAAAACAAAACGTTAGTTTGTCTGCTGTAAGTATGGCTACTCTAGCTTTCTTTTGATGTTCATTAGCATGACAGATGGTGCTCTATCCCCTCACTTTCAATCTGGAGGTGACTTTAAGTCTAAAATTAGTCTCTTATAAGCAGCATATAGATGGATCTTGTTTTTTTAATCTCTTCTGATACCCTATGTCTTTTGGTTGGGGCATTTAGTCCATTTACATTCAGAGTGATTATTAAGAGATATGAATTTAGTGCCATTGTGTTACCTGTAGAGTTGGTGTCTCTGGTGATGTTCTCTGGTCCTTTCTGGTCTTTGTTACTTTCAACTTTTCTCCACTCAAAGAGTCCCCCTTAAAATTTCTTGCAGGGCTGGTTTAGTGGTCATGAACTCCTTTAGGTTTTGTCTGGGAAACTCTGTCTCTCCTTTTGTAACCACTTTCCAGTCCTGCTGGATAAAGAATTCCTGGTTGCATATTTTCCCTATTCAGCATGCTGAATATTTCCTTCCACTCCTTTCTGGCCTGCCAAGGCTTTGTGGACAGATCTGCTATGAATCTGATCTGTTTTCTCTTGTAGGTTAAGGACCTCAGTTTCTGTCTGAACCTGTGTTCACCCTGCCCATGTCTGAGCCTTTTTATTTCAGGCACATGACCAAAATTCAAAGCCAAATTTCAGCGACACCCACAGCATGGACCTGCACTGTTCTTCTGGGGGAAAGTCCCATCATGTTTGCAGGCCCATCTCAAGAAAGCAGTCACACAACCATGGTACAGTTTGCAGTTTATAACAGAAATTCACCACAAAGACCCACTGCTCTCAGACAGCTTCTCAGCTCCTTTGCCTGGGAACAACACAGCACCTTGGTGCCATCCATTCTTCCTGTGACCCAGGGGATCCTCAGACCACCCTCTTACTCCTGGGATTCTTACCCTCTTTGGAACCTGAACCCCTTAATCCAGGCACACCCCCCACAATAGAAAATTTAAAAATTCAGATTCTGCATTCCCCAGCTTCTGATACTTTCTGGTAACCTCCATAAGCAGGATCACTCCCCACCACCTCAATCACAGCTATGTGTCCTAAGTGAACTTTAGCACCTCCCTACCTTCCCAAAAGTGTTCATTTTTCCACTTGTAGACTTACAGTTTTTGTTGTTATTGTTGTTGTTGTTTTAAAGATTTTTATTTATTTATTTGACAGACAGAGATCACAAGCAGTCAGAGAGGCAGGCAGAGAGAGAAAGAGGGGAAGCAGGCTCTCTGCTGAGTAGAGAGCCTGATGTGGGGCTCAATCCCAGGACCCTGAGATCATGACCTGAGCCGAAGGCAGAGGCTTTAACCCACTGAGCATCCAGGTGCCCCTAGACTTACAGTTTTTATTCTCACAGAACCCCGATTGATTTCTTGGGTGCTCAGAATAATTTGATAACTACCTAGCTGTGTTCGAGAGACAAAGCAAGGTCTCCACCATCTTAACTCTTCCTCTCCAATTTAACATTTCTTGATATAACTTTATATTGAGTCCTATAGTCTATATTTTGTGATTTACTGACATTTTCTCTCTCTTTTCATTCAGGTGGTAGTGAGAAACTCTAGTTTCTGGTGTTTTGTAGCATGTACGCTCTGTCAGTGCCGTTTTTATTGTTACTTTCAATTAGATTTTTTAAATTTATTTTTGTTTTAATCTAAGATTCAAAATATCTGAAAAACAATAAATGAAATGCCTTTTGTGGCAAATGAAGGCTACCAATTTAAACAAGTGACTTCATAAGTCAGTCTTCTCTAGGATAAGGTGAATCATTTCCTGTAATTTCAGACTTGAATCACTTCTATATGCACTTAAAGGCTCTGGATATTATAACCAGCTTCTAGTCCCTTCTTGGCCATAAAAATTCTGGTTGAATGACTCCTTGGGTAAAGTGAAGCTCTACTTTGTTTTTTCCATTAGCTTCCTTCCAAGAAAGATACTGAATATTTAATAGAGTTGGAAGTAGCTGGAATGTGTGAATTAGCTTCAAGGACATTACTCAATGACGGGTCCCCAGGTGGGAATATCATTTGCAGGCAGCATAACTTCACTGGGACATAAGTTAACTGAAGATGGCACAGAAAAATGCAGAATTAAGTTGACACTACTTCCCTTTGCTACATCTCCTTTTTCCTCACTGGGCACAATGCCGCAGTCAGAACCTTTTCTTATTGAAGACACAGCTTTAAAAAAGGGCTGAAGAGCGTTGCCTGACAGATCTGCTGTTCTGGAGCCCTGAGGTTTCCTTTTAGCTTTCACTTTCTTTCATATTAGATATGAACACTGAAGCAACAACTCGGGTGCTACGGCTCTCATTAGAATGTGCCAAAGAGCAGTGGTTTAAAAAAAATAAAAAATAAAAAAAAGAGTTTGCATTTGAACTCCCAACCTGACAAATCTAATTTGCAAAACAGGTAAACCTAAGAGAACAGAGAGAGCCTTATAGTGTGAGAGAGCTTTCCACCATTGACATTATTCCAGCTTACAGCCTGACAGTCTGTGAAAGGCTTAACAAGTCAACAAACTAACCCTTAGTAATGTTTATATTCTGGAGGTACTTCTGCTACAGAGGCTTGCTCTGAAAAATGCAAGGCGTGTTAATAACTCAAACTAATTCATTCATGCTACAAGTATTTATTGAGACACCTAAACAGTATGAGACAGTGAACTGTGTGAAGCCCTGCAGGGCAGGGGGTTGGACAATCTCATAAAGAAAGATAATCATAAACCTGGCCTCACAGAACTTACAGTTTTAAGTGGAAGACAAATCATCAATACTACAGGTTACAACAGTAATATATGACGAGTTTTATTACAGGAAAGTAAGTATAAAAGACTATGAGAACATACAGGAAGGATCTAATTTTTATCTTTAGGATCAGGGAAAACACCCCCAAGGGAGTGATACGAGCTACTCCCTGTGGGATAAGCAGAGGTTACCCAATGTGTCAGACGTTCTTACGCACAATTCTAGATTCTCTCAACCTCACCCAGCTCTTGTTTCAGCCGCAGAGATAACCAGCTCTTGGCAGGTTCTGACCAACTTCATGCAGTCGCACCCTCAGTTGCTTCACCAGCATGTCTCTCAACTCCCACACCACAGTTTCCTTGCCGATCCCTCAGAACTCACTCTTTGAACACACATGTGCAACCTGAAGTTTGGGGGATTTAGTTAATAGCACAGGAGGTGAAACATTAGGAAGGATCATGGACAAAGTCTTCCCTCTTCGCCAACCCAACTGACTGTCCTGGGAGGAGTTAGCTTCCCTGAGTGCTGACTAGTCTTAGCACTCCTGAACAACCTACTCCCTCAAGACTTATTTCACTTCGTGCTCGCTTCAGCAGCACATATACTAAGACTTATTTCACTTCTTTGGCTCTCCCTCCTTCCTTTTCTGTTTCACCCCTGTCGTACTTCACTCCTGCTCCCTGGGGGTGAGGCTCTCTCGTAAAGTATAGCTTATTAGTCTTTGTTTTAGATTCATTTTCAGAGGAACTTAAGCAAAAACACCCTGATAGAGGAATTATTCTAGACAGGGAACTACAAGTATAAAACCCAGAGTCCTAAGAGCCTATAATTAAAAATGGTTGGAACAAGAGTAGGTGTGGCCACTACAAATTCTAAGTTACATATGTGGTTCTCATTTCTACTGGAAAGTGCTGGTTTCAACTTCATCTTAAGGACAATGGGATGCTACAGTTTTAAGCAGGGTAGTAACATAATCAGATTTGTCTTTTTGGAATATTACTCTGGCTATATTATAGGGAATGGATTTGGGAAAAATCTGGATGTAGAGACCAGTGAGAAGACTGCAAAGAAAATTTTGTTCTGGATTAGAAGCTGTGGCAGTAAAATTAAATAGATTCAGGAAACAACAGGGCTTGATGAAAGACTGGATACAAGGGTCAAAGAGATGTCAAGGATTTTACTGTGGATTTGGTGTGTCCAACTGGATTGACAGTATGACATTTATACAGTTATGGAATAGTGAAGGAGAGAAAAGCCAGGTATGAGTTCACATTTGGCAATGTTAATTTTGGGATGACTAAGGGAACATGAAGATGTTCGGTAAGCAGGTTATACATGTCTGGAGGGAACTCAGAAGACTGTCCTGAGCTAGAGATCTCATGTTGGGAATTATTTACATTATAATTGAAATCATGGGGGTAGACAGGATATAGAGAGGGAGAAAAAAAAAGACATGCCACCTCCTCATGAGAACTGAAACCTGACTGACTATGAAGGCAGAATTTTTCCTTTGTAGTGACTTCAAGGGGAGGATGTTTATTCCCATACAGCCCTTATTCCTTGAGATCCAACAGTGATTCAAAATCATCCATGTGATGATTATCCTTATTTCTACTTCTAGATGATAACTTTTATTAAAACTTCTGTTCTTTTGAGACTCACTTTTTTTTTATTCTAACATGTTCCAGCCCTCCTCACTGCTCTCACCAATGCACCTCCTACAACTCCACCTCTTTATTTCCATCCCAACTCATCTTATCCTGGGAGACTTTAAGGGACAGCATAATGACCACTTGGTTTCTTGACCACTTCATCTTTAATGGCATCACAGCAATACATTCTCATAAGTATGCTGTGAATCTCGTTATCACCTGCAAAACCATGAATTAAAGTATTTTACTTCCCACCAATAGTTTTACATTTCTCTCAGCATAGCTACCTCTTCCCTTGATCACATTAGTGCTTCTTTCTTGTCTGTCTGTTTTTCACTCCATTCCTTATCCTGCTTAAATGCCATAATTTCAATACACTAACCTCAATTTTTTGTTCTTTCCTCAGACCTGTCTAGTGAAAACCCACACCTGCATGAACCCAAATGTGTGTCTCTTGCTGCCTGCCCCCTGGAGACCTGTGTACTACAGGTGAAAACCACTCAACTGACCACAGGGCAGACTGATGGCTTTATGAATTTGTGGCCATTAACTCTTCTGAGTCCTCCCTACTGCCCGTAAATAGGACTATCTACATTAGATAATGTTTTTCCTATGTCCTAGAGATACTTCAACTTTGTCCAGTGTCTTGAAATCCCAAGTGTCCCTACCTCTCTCTTCACTCTCAGATGAGCTCTTGCTCTTCTTCACAGAGAAAAGAAAGCCATAGAGACACTCCTTTGACTTCACATCATAAAACAAAATCTAAAAGCATTCTTACGCAGTGACCTGGAGAAGGGAAAGGTTCTGTTCTTCCCAAATAAGACCCACCCCCCACATATACTCTATATTCTTGCTACTCCAACCTTCTCCAGAACTTATACTATAAATACTTGCTTTGATATTCTGTATCTGCCATCTGTAGCTCTCTAATGAACCCCTGTCAGGAGTCTTTAAGCATTCTTAAGCTCTTCCCATCTAAAACCAAAACAAAACAAAAACCTTCCTCTTAATTCTCAAATAATCAGCTTATACTTTTTCATTTTTAATTCAAAGAAGGATTTTAACTGTTTAACGTTGCTGTACCCATTTCTCCTATTAATTTCTAACCCACAACCTGGCGTATGTCCTGAATACTCCAAAAACCTGAATGAACACTTGCTATCCTCCACATAGGTATGTTATTTTCAAACTTGAGATCCTTTGATCTGATTGCTTTTGACATTGTATCCATTTTAATCATATTGTGCTTCTCGCTAAGTGTATAACTAATTTTATGACCTCTTTAACTTTTACTTATTTAATGATCAGCAGGAAGTGCAGAGTTACCCATGCCCAAAGGAAACAGGTTAATGTATTTTTTTTTTCCCAGTCCGTGATGCAATTTCTCCTACCAGTCTCCTGCACTTCATCTCTACATGAAACCTTGAACAACAATGTCAGGCAATTAAAGAGGTGCCAGTTAAATTAAAAACCACTGAGTTGAGTAACTCCAAAGAAGCAGAAAACAAACCCACCTTTCCAGAATAGTGGTAACCAGCCTAGCTTAAAGACAGTTCAAGACTTTATTTTCTCTGGTTTCAAAACTCTTTTGGGGGGGGGGTGTTGTTTGTTTGTTTTTTTAAGATTTTATCCATTTATTTGACAGACAGAGATCACAGTAGACAGAATGCAGGCAGAGAGAGAGAGGGAGAAGCAGGCTCCCCGCTGAGCACAAAGCCCAATGCGGGGCTTGATCCCAGGACCCAGGGATCACGACATGAGCGGAAGGCAGAGGCTTTAACCCACTGAGCCACTCAGGTGCCCCAAAACTCTTTATGAAAACAGTTATCTTTTACTATTCAGTCTTTAATTTAATTTAATTTAATTCAGTTTAATTTTAACATTAACCCATGACCTAAAAGAAAGAAGTAGTAGGAAATTTTCCTAAGTAGAGCACCCCTTGGAAAAAGTCCCCTTTGTTAAATAGCTGTAACATTCTCATTGTCAAAATGAGGTATAATAGAGTCACTTTTTCTAGATACCTTTTATCAACAGCCCTCTATAGTATAATAACATATGCTCTCCCTCATCCTGCTCTAAGGAACTACCCTTAGAACAACTAGTCCATCTTAAAATACTACCATCATTCATCTTTGGTAGTAGATTTGACTCTTAAACCAGGGATATATTAAGAAGAAACTAAGTTATGTGGGTTATTTTTTTTTTCTTTTTAAAGGATATAAGCATATTTTTAAGGTTTTCTGTATGTTTGTGTTTTGTTTTATTTTTTTTAGTAATCTCTACATCCAACATGGGGTTCGAACTCATGACTCCAAGATTAAGAGTCGCACGCTCTTCCCACTGAGCCAGCCAAGCCAGGCACCCTTCCTCAGGAAGTTTTTAAAATGTTGATAACCAGGGCACCTGGGTGGCTCAGTGGTTTAAGCCTCTGCCTTTGGCTTAGGTCATGATCTCAGGGTCCTGGGATCGAGCCCCACATTGGGCTCTCTGCTCAGTGGGGAGCCTGTTTCTCCCTCTCTCCCTGCCCGCCTCTCTGCCTACTTGTGACCTCTCTCTCTGTCAAATAAATAAATAAAATATTTTTTAAAAAATATAAAATGTTGATAACTAGGCCCCACATCTAAATATTTTACTTCAATGGGTCTTGAAGTCTGAGTTATATGTATTCTGCAAAGCTTCCCAAGGGATTTTGTTACAAGTGCTGGACATTTTCATTTCAATGCTTCAGGCAGGCAATGTACACCAAAAAGCTTTTTATACATTGTCTTGTTTATTCTTCAGAGAAACTTTGTGGTTGACAATGTTGGTTCATTACACAAGATGCAATTTCCACCGTTCGTTGCAGGCAAAGCTGATTTCGTACAGGTATTCCCCCACCTCCCAAGCCGCAGAGTAGGGTTCTCACTGATCCTACTGATAGTCATAGGGTCTCCTTCCTCCAGCTAGTGACTGATGTTATATACCAACAGGAGATGTTCTAATCCATGAGGGGTGAGAGAAAATCAGCTAAGAGTCTTGAGGTAAAGAGGACTCCACCCTTAAGAAACAGATATGGGTGGGGTACCTGGGTGGCTCAGTGGGTTAAAGCCTCTGCTTTCCGCTCAGGTCATGATCCCAAGGTCCTGGGATCAAGCCCCACATGGGCTTTCTGCTCAGCAGGGAGCCTGCTTCCACCTCTCTCTCTATCTGACTGCCTCTCTGTCTACTTGTGATCTCTGTCTGTCAAATAAATAAATAAAATCTTAAAAAAAAAAAAAAAAGAAACAGATATGGGTGATTTCTTCTCCCTTGGAGGTTATCATGTCTACCTATAGTTCCTATAACAGCTACAGCTATGAGGTCAAGAGGAAAGCTTGCCTGAAGGCAAAGCTGACACAACAAGGATGGCAGAATGGAAAAATGTGTGATTAACCAAGGTTTTTAGTTTCAAGTAACATAAACAAATGAACCAACTATGGCTGACTTAAAGACAAAGATAATTTGTCAAAATCATCAGAGTCTGGATAATTAGGATCAAAGTTCTACAACTAGCAACAAAATGTCATATACTACAGCAGAACCAGTGCAGTTAGCAAACTGCTGCTGTTTGCTAAATTCCTCAAAACACAAAGAGGTTCAGATGCTGAAAGCTAAAATATATTACCCACTATAGGTGAAAGAAGCTAGGTCCTAGGAGATGTTTTTAATTCATGACAAAATAGGTTATAATACCATTCTATTTTTAATATACATTCAAAAGTTTGTAAAAATGGAAATACATAAATCCATGGAAACTAGCCGACTGTTGATCCTAGTCTCTAGTGTATTGGTTTCTCATCACTGCTATAACAAATTACCACAAATTACCACAAAGTACAAACTTGCTATTTTATAGTTCTGGAAGTCAGAAGGTCTAAAATCAAGATGTCAGCATCTCTTCCACAGGCTCAAGGGGAGAATCCATTTCCAGCTTCTAGAGACTGCCTTGCTTTCCCTGGCTCATGCCCCAATTCCTCCCATGGCATGGTTCTGTCCTTCACTTCCATTGTCACGTCTCCTCAAACACTAACCTTCCCGTTTCCCTCTTGTGATTACATTGGACCCACATGGATAATTCAGGCCAATCTTCCTATCTCAAGCTTATTAACTTAACCACCTCTGCAAAGTCTCTTTTACCATATAACATATTCAAGGTTCTGAAGATTAGTAGGACATCCTTATGGTCCATTATTCAGCCTACTGTACCTGGTAATACTACTAACTGTGTCATTCTTACCTAAACCAACATCTCATTTGAGGATCTGGATCCTCTAACAGCCATCCTTTTTCAATTTCACTTTGTCCAGTAACGTTACCAGCAGGAACAGACAACGCACTCAAAAGGAAAATCTGAAGAACATTTAACAAAGGGACTATGTATGAACGTATGTCACGGGGTAGAGAACTACAAGACCAAATGCAATGCCCGAAGAACTGGTACAGCAGGCTGTTGTTGAATCCCTTAGGCCGGAAGGTGACCAGTTATCAGATCCAAAGCAAAGACATGCTAAAGGGAGAGCTACTGGCAAGAGGCATCCTGATGTTGAGTGAGGCTACCAGTACCTTTGATCTAACTGGCCAAGGGAAAGGACTTTAATGCCCCTTGGCTCCAGGAGACCTACATACTAGAAAATGCCATAGACTTTAGGTTCTCTTTCCCATTGGCCATTTGCCTCATTTATTGTTGACTTTTGGACTTTCCTCTCTTAGGAGACCTGAGGGGAGTCCAGAGGTCAACAGTCTCCCAATACCCCCTTTCACCTTCCTCAGTACCAGATCATTCCTGCTTATCTTCTATGGGAAAAACACTAGTGAAATCCTTAAAAGAGACAGAGAGGACTACAGGTAGATAGGTCTTGCAGTTAAATATGGTGAATACATATTACATAATATTCAAAACCCATCACTGGTAACCTCATTCTGACTTATCTAGAAATTGAAGAAATTCAGAGCCAGGAGAAAGCAAAGACATCATGTTGTCAGATGCACTGTTTCAGACCTAGAGAACCAGTGAAGAGCGTAGTTATTCGGTGCATGCCTATGCTTCCTAACACTCTGTCCTTCCCATTATACTGAAACAAGGTCAGCTCTGTCTTAGCCCTATGAGCATCTTTGTATTTTATCAGTGGGTTACACTGAAAGCCAAGAAAGATATTGAATATAAGGCCTTGAGAAAAAAAAATCACTGACAAATACCACTCTTGACAAATATAGATAACAAGCAGAAGACCACATTTTACTTACTGCAAATCCATGACTATCACTCAAAGAGTGATCTTCCACACTTATCACTGAATTCCTCAACTGCTGTTTGACATTTTATTTGCACCTTACTGAACTACTCTCAAGAGACATGCAGAATGCAGTTTCAGCCCTCTTGTACTATTCTTTTAAAACACTGAATGTCTTCTATTCAAAAGGCTTATTGATTAAATACAAGAACACTTATAGAAGTGACTTCTAAATCCCTTTCCCCCAGAATGCTTTCGTCAAGTGAAATATTAAGCAAATCAAGAGAAACAGCTCTAGATTGAAGTAACAGAGCCCTATCTAAACATTGCCTCTCTCCAGTCCAATATGTTCTGAACACTGACTCACAGAGCCAGATTTTCAAGTATAGACTTATTTGCTTTCCAGAAAATCTCCCATCATAAGCCATGGACACCTTAGACTTTAAAAAGTAAATTATAATCACATGCCTTTGTTTAAGACTACTTTGCTATTTGCTTAGTGCTGCCTTTCTAATTTGTTTATTGAATCAATATGAGCTAGGAGCAAATAGACTTTTCTCCAGGTAAAAATAAACTACTTTTGTGGTATAATAAGCTAATCATTACTTGTTTTCTCAGTGCAGTCTGTAATTTGCTCAGATTAATGAGAGGACACTTAGAAATTGATTAAAAAAACCACGTAATTAGCAAGACGTGAAAAGGGACATCAATTTACTTACACTATAAGTCAATATGGTCTTCTCAATAAATAATCTGAATATACTATATCATGGAATAAATATGTTTAATAAACAAAGGTAAGTAATTCTTAAACTATAAAACAGAAAACACCACAGTTCCATATAATAAGAAGATGCACAAGCCTGACATAACTAAAATGTTTCCACGATGGGGTGCCTGGGTGGCTCAGTGGGTTAAGCCTCTGCCTTCGGCTCAGGTCATGATCCCAGGGTCCTGGGATCGAGCCCCACATCGGGCTCTCTGCTCAGCAGGGAGCCTGCTTCCCCCTCTCTCTCTGCCTGCCTCTCTGCCTACTTGTGATCTCTGCCTGTCAAATAAATAAATAAAATCTTTAAAGAAATAAAAATAAAAAATAAATGTTTCCATGGTTTGTTAATCTCCTGTATTTGTGACAGGTATTTCAAATCTCAATACTTAATATTTTTCCTCTTTTAGAAGTTTGAGGGGGAGATAAGCCACCCATTTTCCCCTTCCTCCTGTATGTATACACACTCGTACTCCTACATTCACCCTATGGTTATAGAAATACAAATTATTTCTTGCTGAGAAGGAAGAAACTTCATCTAACAAATATTTATTTAGTAAAATAGGTATTTATTTAGTAAAATAGATATTAATGATACTGCAGGTTAAAAAACTAACAAGACATGATGTGTCCTCTGCTATTACAAAGGCCCATTTAAAGAGATCAGGTTATGAAGGTACTTCAGCATTAGCTTTGGGTCTAGATGGACTCAACCCACGTGGCTTAAGTTGGGAAATTATAAGAGATCTCCCCTTATTTCCCGTAACATTCCTATTTGATTTACTTCCTAAGAGACTCACATATCATATGTATAGATTCTACTAACCTCAAGAATTTTTGTTTCTCTAGGGAATATCTATGAATTTTTTTTCATTATTACTCATAACTAGTATGTGCATTAGGATCACATTTGGAAGTAAATACATGGAGTTAAAAAAAAAAAAAAAAAAGACTAAGTGATCTCAAGTCAAACAGCTAATAGCCAGCACAACTAGGTCTCTAAGTAAATATTATGAATGCGGAGGTGCCCAAGCATCTCACAGAGACACCTGTTGAAGACAGGCCTGGATGTGGACATCCAGAGGAGCCATAGAAGTCAGTCAAGAAGTCTTAGATATAAAACTACGTGATATTTACTTTAAGGTTTAGACTTCCTATGTCTACTATACTCTTGAGATATGAACAAGCAGATTCTTTTCAATGGCCTACTTATGGGGCTTTCGGGTAATTTCAAATTCGGTACTCTCAGGAGAGCTATAAGATATGATCATATATGCACTTTCCAGTAAGTTTTCATTTTGGTTTTTAAGAAAGCCACTTATTTTAATGGGAGTTTTATGGAAGCAGAGAATTTTCTGTGGCATGTACTTATGTCTAGCGCCTAGAACACTGGCACTCATGGAATGACTAGATAAAATTCCAAATTAACAATTCAAATATGGAGAAACAAAAGTAATTACAAAAAGGAGGAGAGTAGTAACTGAATATAAATTACTAGATGTTTACTGAGGCAGATGATAATTTAGCAATCCATAAACTTCCTGTACGCATAGAGCATATTATTTTTTCACTCCAGAAAATAAAGTTGTCAAGTCCAAAATAAGTGGCTATTGATAAAACTATATGCTTGGATGGCAGCAAGTTATGATAACTCTGTAGATAAAAATATTTCTTTAAAATAGGCCTTCTTGAAGAGGTGGTTGAAGCCAGGGAAGAGGCAGGGAAAAGTACAAGATGAGTCTAGAGAATCTTGTGATACCTGAACATAAAGAAATGGTTAAAGGGAGAGGAAAAAGTGGGAAAGTATCAAAAGACTTGGAGAGCTGACCTGAAAGGTCACAATGGCCAAAGTTGGAACAATCGGAGCAAAAATTTAAATAATGATACTACTGAATTCTAACCCAAAGAATGAGTAGTCAAAAGTCCAAATTGATACAAATAAATGACTGAGTAAATGAAGGGACAACTATTGCTCAAGAACAATTCCAATTAATAAATGTAGGAAAAACAGGAGGAATTTAAAAAACCCACCTACAACACCACAGTAAAAATTGCTGCAGGCAAAATCCACTGATGAATGCTAGAATTAGTTGATAAGAGATTAAGGAGAAGCATATTTGCATAGCCTTAAAGTATCTCACCCCAAATACTTATTAAAAAGTAAAATACACTAACTTCACAGTGGAGAAATCTAGTAGACACCACCTTAATCAAGTAATCAAGGTTAACTCCCCAATAATAAGACATATAAATATGATATATCCCCTGATATGATGCTCTGGGAAGGGCATTTTATTTCTGTGCCATTCTTCCCAAAACTATAACCTTCACCTAACCAAGAGAAAGCATCAGAGAAATCCAGTTGAGACATACCCTACAAAGTACTGGACCAGTATTTTTCTGAAGTGTCAAGGTTATGAAAAACAAGGAAAGACAGAAACTGTCACAGATCAAAAGCAACTAAAGAGTTATGACAACAAGGGGCGCCTGGGTGGCTCAGTGGGTTAAAGACTCTGCCTTCAGCTCAGGTCATGATCCCAGGGTCCTGGGATCAAGCCCCACATTGGGCTCTCTGCTCAGCGGGGAACCTGCTTCCCCCTCTCTCTCTGTCTCTGCCTGCCTCTCTGCCTACTTGTGATCTCTGTCTGTCAAATAAATAAATAAAATCTTAAAAAAAAAAAAAAGAGTTATGACAATGAAATGCAATATGGGATCCTGAACTGAGTACGGAAACAGAATAAAGACATTAGTGGAAAAATGGAAAATCCAAATAGAGTCCATAGTTTACTTGGTAGCATATCAATTTATTATTTTAATTAACACACCATGGTTATATTAAACATTGTATTGGGAGAAGTCTGTCAAAAGGCAAGGGGAAAATCTGTTTTATCTGCAAAACCGTTAAGTCTAGAATTAGTCTAACATAAAAAGTTCTAAAAAATAATGGCACAAAGGACCTAATTTAGATAGAATGGTTAAAGAAGGAAAGACATCCCCTAGAAAATGATGTTTACACACACATGAAGCATGAGAAAGTATGACTTTCTCTAAATCAAACTACCCATAATGGAATATTTCTTTTGTAATTCCAAAAAAAAAATTGTATTCATATTTTACAATAACATTTGAAGTTTCAGAGAATTATTCCAATAATTGTATTAAGACTTGTAGTGACAATTTAACAAGTTAGAACTAATATATTTAGAAGGCTGAAATTATTTTCTGTGTGTGAATAAGAAATGCTTAAGAAACGTAAAAAAATTGAGAACTGTTTTCTGAGCTATATATTCAATCATATAGTCAAAAACCACTTTATCTTAAACTCTAGTAACAAGTAACATGCATATCACAGTAATTTCAAAGCTTAGGAAACATAAGAAAAAGAGGCAAACTCTTCTCTACCATTCTCTAACTACATCCTACTCCACGTCATTTCCTCATTATTCTCTTGGTCCTTTCCATGAAACTATCTTTTCCCACTACAATAGGACAAATAAGTTTAGACATTTATTCATTAGAAAGCAGGTGCTGTAGTCAGGTTATCTAGGGACACAGGCTGAGTACAATGGAAGCAATTTGGGAGATGAGCTAAACCAGTGGTTCTCAATCATTCCATCTGATCTAACACCTCACTTTCTATCTACTACTTAGTAATGGCACCTTTATTATCCTGAAATTGAAATTCAAAGAGAATATAACCAACCTACATAGTTTTAAATGTGTGTATCATTCCATACTGCAATAAAAGGGAAAATGACAAGGAAATTTTAAATGAATTATGTATTCCAAAGTGTAAATGCTTGGGTACAACTATACTAGGAAACACAACCAGAGTAGTCAGACACAAACTCTGCATAAATCACTGGGACTGCTACTGCTACAAATGCTGACTGACATAACAGCTATTAGCAACTCAAATTCCAGAGGAGCATCCTGTAGGAACATCATTTCGTAGATGGTGAACAACTCTCTGAAAATCCCAAAGAAAGCAAATTAAAATTCTCTCCTACTATACGCATACTAACTCCAGTAAAATACAACATCTGCTAAGTTTGTATTTATATTCCTTAAAACCAAACAAAAGATAATTCATTATACACATATAATGAGTTAGTTTGTAGCCTCAGAAAATTATAAACGGTTTTGTTTACCTAATGAATGTACCCTGAGAAATTCAGAAGTCATACGGGATACAGGACAATTTTTTTGTTGTGCAGGATCCTTTTACACATTTCAGAACATTCAGAACATTAGTTATTTCTGATTTTCATCCAATAAATGTGAGTTGAGCCCTCCCAATCATTTTGACAATTAATAACATGCCCATAGATTTCCAAAATACCCCTAGGACATTAAAACCATTGATACAGACCAGCACTCATTTAACAGACAAGGAAGTAGAGGCTTCGAGCTTGTACTTTCCCATGATTACAATCTGGTTGAAGATAACACTAATACTGGAATGATGTAAGTCTCTTCTTATTCTGTTGTGTTGCATTTCTTCCACTCCTTCAGGTCTTGGTATTCAAAATATGTAAATTAGAACTTTCCCAGGTTCCATCAACACTAAATAATAAAACTGCTGCCTCTCTTGAAAGCATTGTTTATCTTCTCCCTTGAGATCCATTAGCTGCAAGAGCCAAAGGCATCCTTTCTAGCAGTCCCTGTGAATTTGGCCCATTCTCTTATTCTTTCCCTCTTGTGCGTTAGTCCCAAACCAAGCCTGCTAGAACACTCAGGGATCTTCACCTCAAACCAGGATGAAATTAGGATTATTTTACACCAAATATCTTTAAGCACTGTGTGTGGCCTTTTCTCTACTGTAGGACAAACATGTCAAGAACTGAGGGTTTCTGGTAGCATTCTCTGAGCCCTGTGGTCTTGAGCACCTTCATCCAACACAATGAAGGTTAGTTCTAAATCTGAGGGGAAGTTGAAAAGAGGAAGATATAGGAGGAGCTGCAAAGATTGCCTCACAGCTGATAATAACACAAGTCAAAACAGCACTTCAGCCACTGATGTCAGTTTGGTTTTATTGTTCAGCTATCTCAGGCACACTCTGTACACACCGCATTTTTGGTAATTGGTAAGACCATAATGAATGAGGTAATTAGTTCTCCAACTAACCTCATATTGATAGAAATGTTTCCCAAAGAATAGGCCTTTGTTATACCAAACCTTTTTAAAAACGGACAAGAAAAAGCTATTATGCATATCAGTTTCTTTCTACTGCTTTTTGGTATTAAATCACAGTCCTTTATGCATAAAGGAGTGGATTCTAGGAAAGTGGTCTTAATATTAGCATTCTTTGCATTGACAGAATATCTAAACAACCTGTTAAAATGAAAAGGGGCTTTATCCCAAATGATTCTGTAGATATCCTCAGATAAATTAGACATAATCCTATCCCACACAAGATAATTAAAAATATCTAATTTAAGGTTCATGAGGTTACTTCTGAAATAATGTCTCATGTGAAATGTAATATGTTTCACAGAAATATTTTTGCTATATTTAAAACCCATCAAAGTTATAACTTGTTAGGGATTCCAGTTAAATGACTCTTAAAATTGGAATTTACTTTTTGTTAAGAATATTCAGTGAAGATATTCAAAAAGGTATTTTGTTCAAAGAATGAGTGCTTCAGAAGGCATTACAGAATAAGAAATGAGAAATTAATTCCCTTTGAAATATAGACTTTGAACATAACAATGAACAGAACACCAGATTCGAGCTTTTGGACTATCCGTATCTATATATTTGCCAGTCTGAAAATAAGGAGAAAATGCTTTTTAAATACACATAATACATTTTTTAAATTTTTTATGTCTCTACTATACACATATACATATACATACACACAACCCTAAAACAAGCTAGGAGTCCAGTCCAATTCTTCATCTCTAAAACAAAGATGCATTAAACGATTTTCCTACTGGATAGAAGTATCATCTGGGAATTTAAGAAAGCTCCCCTTGGCTATATTCAGCTCTATTCCAGAATTACGGGAGTTAGGCACATAAATCCAAGCTCTGCCTCGGGTAAGGACTTGAGCTTTCTTTTCCTGTATTCCCATCTCTGTCCACCACAGCAGGGGCTCTCCGGTTATAGCCGGGATTCATTTTACATCCTATGAATGCAAGCTTCCACGCTGCCTCCCTCCCAGAGGGCTGGAAAGGCAAATGAGATACAGCCCCTGCCCACATGAAATCCTAATGCTATAGGGGATATCTCCATCTGTTCAGTGGAGTTTAGTATTTATTTACTAAGGGGGGCTTTGGGGAAGAAGCAGTAGGGTTAGCAACAAAAACAACTTTAAGCTAACAGAAGCTGATATCCCTGTTTATGACCAGCTTTTACTCTTTAACATGTTTTTTCAAACTGACATGTAAATTAGCTAAATTTTATAATCATCGGAGATGAATGTTTTTGCATGATTTACCATGAACACCTATGGTGCCAATGCTACGACTCTTTACCTAGTATTATTTTGGGTGAAAGCCCAGGAACAGTTTTCATCCTATTGTCCAGCCTACCTGTGCACTCAAGAAAATGGATGTTTACCTTTTCTCTACAGAAAATATCTCACTGTCCCAATGTGCTTGCCCCCTAGTCTGCCTTTGCACCATTGATGAACTCCAGGCATCATAACATGATGCTCTCGTCCAAACGTTGACCTGTCAGCTATAACTTCATTTTCTAATGCATCATTTGGCAGAGTTCTTTATGTACCATGCTTGCAGACATTCTGCTAATGAAATTCACCCTCATGTAAAATATCAGAATTAGAAAGCCCAACCACTAATTTTATTAATTAGCTATGCCTACAAAATTGTGCTGAGGCACATACAAACTAAGAAATTCCCAATTCAGCTGATTAGGAAGATGTTATCTTTTAAAATAAGAAAAAGAAATACCTATAAAGTGGCACTTAGAACAGAAAACACAATTGGCTTAACAAGAAAATAGATGTCACTGTAACTGGGAAAATACATTGGGTTGGTTTATTTTTTTAAAGACTAATAAAGTACAACATGTATATCCTACAAAGTGTTTTTTTTAAACTATACTGAATTGTATTCTGTTATTAAATAAGCATTTGCATGCCAGCTCTGTGTCAAGTAACTATAACAATGTAAAATCAGTTAATGAAGCTTCAAAAAAAATCGATCTGGGAATATCCTAGGAAAGGAAAAAAAAACTATTTTTCATCTACTTAAGCAAATCAGTGACTGTATCTTGATTACCAAGTCAAAGTTAGTACAGCGTTTCCCTAGAATCTGATTAGCCTGGAGCTCTTTAGGTAAAAACATGAAATTTTTCATTGTTCCTATCAAAATTTAAATTTTTTTTTTAAGATTTATTTATTTGACAGAGAGAAATCACAAGAGAGGCAGGCAGAGAGAGAGGAAGGGAAGCAGGCTCTCCGCTGAGCAGAGAGCCCAATGTGGGACTCGATCCCAGGACCCCGAGATCATGACCTGAGCTGAAGGCAGCGGCTTAACCCACTGAGCCACCCAGGCACCCCCTATCAAAATTTTATAGGAGAGCTAATAATAGAAATTTCAATTCCACATTTTAATGAAAAGGATGCCCTTAGTTTACCAAAATAAGATACAAAATTAGAAGAAAGAAATACCAATCTGAAGTCTTTTGGTGAAAACCAGCAGACTACATTAGTAGTACGTCAGATACCTACCTTTTCCACAGATTTAAGGTGAGAAATCATGGCAACATATTCTTCTAAAGTTTGTGTATTTGATTGGTCACTGTTTTGGCCTGCCACCTCACTCATCACTCTAAGGTAATAAATCATCAACTCCTAGACACTTGTAATCTTAAGGTTTGTGTATTTATGGTCTTGTAACATTCCCATCACATACCCTAACCCTTCACCTTTCTGGTTCTCTAAATTCTGCTGATGTTCTACCATTCCTTTCCATGGAGTTGAGGAATTAAAGATAATAGCCAACAATAGGTCTCGGCAGTTTCCCATAAGACACTCAAAAAAAAAAAAAAAAAAGGTTTCATAGATTCATAAAGATCTCAGGAATGGGATGAATTTTAAGTTTATTTAATCCAGGCACTCTAATAATCCTCAGCATGTATCTAACCTCAAAACATATGCAATGGCATAGCTCATGACTTTTTAATCACAGTCCATCCAATCTTTAGCTGATTCCAAATACCAAAGCAAAATGTGATTCCCTTATCTTCTACCCAGTGATCCAAATTCTAAATTTGGGAACTCTCCCCTTTAGGGAGTCAGTTTATTCCTTTTCATCTGGCTTTCAAGTATTTGAAGACAGCAATCTTATGTAGATTTTATCTTATTATGCTAAATGTCCATTTCCTTTCATTTTTTTTCTGATATGATTTCAAGTGCCTACATCTGAATACCCACCTTTTTAGGGACCAAGTGAGATTTAGAATCTGGACTGAGCCAGGGGATGGTAATCTACCCTAAATACCTATACATAGGACAGCTCTGAGCCAAATCCTTTTAGGAGAATTAAGAAGGTAAGTCTGTGATAATGAATAACAATGATGACTCTCAAATCACAGGAGGATTAATTAGAATCATAACCAGGCAGACATAAGAACAGACTGGAGATACCCAGAGGAGGATGTGGAATGCACTCAAGTGTTGGTGTTTCATCTTTATCAAGAAGTTGTTGTGTGGGCATGTGAAGGGCTAAATCAAAATCTGCACAGGATGATAAAGAAGTACATATTCCAGCACATTCCCATAAGGTTACAAAGGTCCCTTTCACAGTTTATGGCCCAACATCACAAAGGTGACAAGTATATAATTGCCTGGACTCCAATAAGATCTGATATGACATGATACCACATGAATAAACAAAATATTAATCATTTAAATGGCTTATTTAGTTTACCTTTCATGACAACATAAAAAGTACAAAATTAAAAAAAAAAAAAAAAAGATAAACTAGAATGCACACCATAAAGAAAAGCAGCTCTGCCTCAGACTATGCTGAGCAACTTTGTAAAAGCCCAAACTAGAAACAACCACAAGGCCATAACCAGGAATGGATCAACAAACTGGTAAAACCGTACAACACAATATTAACAAGTAGGGGAAAGGAACTAATGTGGTTGAATCTCAAAAATATGTCTAGCACAAGAAGATGGAAGAGTCTATACTGTATGACTCCAATTATAGGAAGTTAAAGAAAAGGCTAAACCATGGTGCCAAAAAATGGATCATTGGTTGCCTAGGTTCAGGGTTAGGAAGGCAAATTAACTTCACCAGGGCATGGGGGAGCTTTTGGGGAAGACAGAAATATTCCATATATTGATCATGATGGAAGTTAAATGAGTGGTTCTATTTGTCAAAATTCACTGAGCTGGGGGCGCCTGGGTGGCTCAGTGGGTTAAAGCCTCTGCCTTCAGCTCAGGTCATGATCCCAGGGTCCTGGGATCGAGCCCCACAATGGGTGCTCTGCTCAGCTAGGAGCCTGCTTCCTTCTCTCTCTCTCTTTCTCTCTCTCTCTCTCTGCCTGCCTCTCTGCCTACTTGTGATCTCTGTCTGTCAAACAAATAAATAAAAAATCTAAAAAAAAAAAATTCTCTGAGCTGTATATTTAAAATAAGTGCATCTTATCATCTAAATTATATCTCATTAAAGTTGATTTTTATGAAAAAGCAATCAGAAAACCAGTTGGACAGCTCTTAAACCCCTTGCCCAATTCAGGGTACAAAGAGCCAAGAGTGAAGATAGTTCTATCAAAAAGTTTAAAAAACTATGTGAATGCTGTGGACCCTAATCTTCCTTAAAAAATGAAAGAAAAATCTAGGGAAGGTATGTCTTTCCTTGCCTTAAATCCAGTGAAAAAGCTTTGAAAGGACTACTCAGAAAACTTAATAACTGCTATTTCAGAGTGGGAGAGAAATGGACTCGAGGGCAGACTCACACTTGAGAAATCTAAGGCCAGAAACTTTGACGGCAGAGCAAACGTGAAGTAGCAAATTGGTGATTTATCTTACCCACTTAGAATGCAGCAGGACAAACTATTCTGGGGGGTTTTCTGGGAGATAAGTAAAGAGAGCACTAAAGTGGGGACATTTTACGTCTTGTCTAAGAGAGTAGACCAGAAAGATAAATGGTCCTTGGCAGAAAAGTAGCTGGATGTGAAGGGTTGAATTCTCAGGGGCTAAAGTGGTAAGAGACAAGGTACAATAAAGGGGTACCTTCCCTTGTCAAGATAACTCTAGATAAGAGGTCTCTACAAAATGGAGAGTCTCTAAAGAACTCAAAATTTAAGTCCCACAGCAGAGACTGTCATACTTAAACTTTACTCACCAAGTTCAGAGAACAAGAGAGCAGTTTTTGTAGTACCAGTGAAGGGAAAACTTTACTGGCCTTTCCTACATCATCATTCACCATCAATTCCACTCCAGTCCCAGAGGAATCAGAAATCATGGTTAACAGGCAGAAAGAGAAGAGTAAAACACAAGACATGGAAAAAGAAAAGAAGCTGTCCATACAGCCCCCTAATAACTACATGCCTCCAGCTAATAGAAAGTTTGACTCAAGGGCAGATCTGACTGTAAGTCAAGTGTGCAGCTTTAACAATTGTATAGAATTAGGCAATGTAATGTCTGAACCAGTACAATTTATGTTATATATGAATAACCAGAAAAGTTGAGCACCTTCCTGACTTTCTCAACAGTTGCAGGAAGGTAAATATTCCCACTGAATAAAATTCAAAAGGGAAAGAAAAACAAAAGTAAATTGGGGTGCTATAGGGGTGCCTGAATGTCTCAGTCAGTTGAGCATCTGACTCTGGATCTCAGCTTAGGACTTGATCTCAGGATCACGAGTTAAAGCCCTGCATTGGAATCCACGGTGGGCATGGAGCTTGCTTCAAAAAAAAAAAAAAAAGGTAAAATTTGTACTATAGACTGAATGCCCCCCCATTCATATATTGACAGCTAAACCCCAGTATGTTGATATTAGAAGGTGGGGCCTTTGGGATGTAATTAGGTCATAAGGATAGTGCCTTTTGAATGGGATTAGTACCTTTATAAAAGAAGCCCCAGATAATTTCACACCCCTTCCACCATGTGAGGACACAGTGAAAAGACAGTGGCCTGCAAATCAAGATGCAAGCACTCACTTGCAAACCTGCCAGCACCTTAATTTTGTAATTCCCAGCTTCCACAAACATGAGAAATAGATTTCTGTGGTTTATAAGGCTCCTAGTCTATGATATTTTGTTACAGCAGCCCAAACAGACTATTGCTTTCCAATTCTATTCTATGAATTGCACTTGTTTAAAATATCAGATGCACTAATTAGATACCATGGGTAAGCAGGGGTTGCGCTAGGCAGGGCCACCATGCAACAGAATTCCAGGGGTGGCTGTGCAAGGAGACAAAAGGTGAAAGCCACCCCTGGAGTTGGTCAGCATAAAGCCCTAATGACAGAAGCTTTGCAAACATCATCTCTCAACAACCTATGAGGGGTTAAAGAGCACACAGCTAATGTCCTCATTTAATAGCTCTTGGAGACTAAGCGCTGGGTCTCTCTTTTCTCACAAAGGTATTCTGTCAAATTAGTTTAACCTGATCATTTCTACACTCTAAAAGTCGAAGGCTTTTTGTCTTTTGCACATAATATTCAGTAACTAGTTGTTGAATAAAGCAGTAAGTGAATAAATCTACTAATCAAATGGTACCCAATTCTAATCCCACCATTAAGATTATATAGTTCTTTTTATTCACCTTTATTTTATTGAGCTTAACTATCAAATTGTGATTCAACTTTATTTTATTGAGCTTAACTACCAAATGTGAGTATAGGATTAGATAAAACATCATATTTACCACTCATTAAACATCAATGTCTTTACAGATGTCATTAAAAAAAAGTTTGTCCTCATTTTGTTAAGCAAAAAGAAACAAACAGCCATGAAGATTTATTCATTTATCATTTATCAAATATCCACTTTATACTGATATGTCAGGACTCAAGTCTATCTACCCAAAATGGTGGCTTAAGCCAAAAGTGAAGTTGTTGACTTAAGTGACTGAAAAAGCCTTAACAGAAGAGCTCTTAGTCCTGGTTCATTAAAACCACCAGAACCAGGTTACTCCTCCCCTCTTGCCAAGCTTTGTTTTTTTGGCTAGGTCGATCTTCAGACGGTCTCTGGAACGTGGTTACAAAGGGTCCTGTGATACATCCTTTCAGGTCAAAGTCTAGAGGCATGATAGAGCCTAATTCCTTGATACCGTTTTTTTATTTTTTGTTCTGCTTTTAAGTCCCAGAATTTAGTGCCTATGGATAAAGGGTTAATAAAATAACTTCCCCACTGCTTGAGCATCTGACAGCTGGTCAGTTGTCTAGCTCTCCTTGTCTAGTCATCTAGACATCTAGACTGGTAACAGTCAAGGGTCAACTATAGTGCTAGACATTTCTTACAATAAAAACGATCCTTGATTACTTAGGAAAACTATAAATCAACAAAATAGCTGATGAGGTTACCATGCTTTGGGCTTTCCTGAGCATAAGGACTCTGATAACCAGTATTTTCCTTACAGTGACCCTGGAGGCTAAGCTTATGCATTTGTTCCAAAAGATACTGGCTTTTACGGGGCATTACTTCATCACTTATATAGCACAGATCTTGTTTTCTTGCACCTGGTCCATACTGCTATGCCAGAATGCTGCAAGGCTCTTGCAGAGAAAGAATGTCTACTGCCACAGGCAAGCTTTGTTTCCTTTCCTATAACCTTCTGAATGGTCCAGAAGTAAGGGTGACATAAGGCAGTGGGTTTAAATGTTTAGCTGAAAAGAACCCAGTAGGTATTACAGTGTCCATCTCTGAAACAATAACTGTAACAAGGGGAGTAGAAAATGACTGATTGGAAAAAAATAAAATTTAAAAAAAAAAAAATGACTGATTGGAATAACTTCAGGTTACACATTCCAACCCTGTAAAGGGTTGAGCTGCTTCATGGAAATTACAGGGGCTGAAAATGAAGTAGGAGTGGTTCTCCTGAAGCCCATATTTCTTAACCAAAAAGAAGAATTAAATGCCCAGCAGCCAACCCAGTAAATAATTACTATGTAGCTGACTCCTTCCTACATAGTACATCGGATCCCATGGGATTCAAATTCTAGCCTCAACCAAGTGACAAATAATTACATGTATGGAACTTATGAGTATACCTACAAGTAATAAAAAAAAAAAGATGCATGTATTAAAATATCAAATGCTAAATATCTACAATAAGTCATTGCTGGTACCTCTTTAAAATTATCATCTACAGCTAAACTTTGGCCTACTTAATAGTGGGTCCCAAAAGATGCAGCAATTACTAAAATCCCCTGATGTCTTTGTTAGATTCTTCACTGTTTTCCTTCCAATTGTTTAAAATGAAAAAATTGAAATTAATTCCCATCCTAGAGGCAGTTAAACACGGTTAAAGCTAAACTCTAACAGACTTAAAGCCTACTGCCTCTAACTAGTTGTTGATTTTGTGCAAAGTTTAGTTAAATCTATGTCTCTCAGTTTGTCCCTCTGGAAAATGGGGATGATGCCACCTCGCTAGGTTATTTTGAGTGAATAAGTGAATATATATGTAAAGCATGTTGGCCCCTGACACCAAAGAAGAGCAGCAAGCATTATTCAGTATTGTCATCCTCATTCCAGAATGCTGATGTGTGTAATCCACATCTCAACAGGACATTTTTTCCTACTTTATGAGAATGACCATGTGTAATAAATTGTGACTTTGGGAAAAGTAGGCAACAGGAAAGAAAGCTTTATTTAATCAAATTTGAAAAGGTGGTTAAGTTGTAATACCAGATATACAGATATAGGAAATCTAGAGAAAGTCAGTTATTTGTGCAAGTGGTCTATGCTCTGAAATTTAAGGATCTGGTTGTGGGGAGGATCTCAGGGATCTTTCCCTGTAAATACATCAAGGATTCAGCACACTGGGTCTGCAGATGTGGCCCAGGTCCAGTAATGAACCTGAGTTATAATGGGATAGGTTCCATGTCATTTCAGGAAACACCGCAAGGCTTGTTATGGGCTAGGCAGTGTCCTTGAGATGCTCATAGTTTAGTGTGTGAGAAAGACCCATAAATAAATGCATGCAATGCAATGTACTAAGTGCTATGTGGGGGCATGCACTGGGTGCTCTTTCCACAGAGGAAGGGGTTAAAACCTGAGATGCCTTTTAGATTAAATTCATTCCATTCCACTTCAGTAGTTCCTCTGTGCCTGTCTGTTAAGAACACATAATGGTGAAATACCAGCCCTTCCCACTTTTCAGGCCCATGTGAGCATCAGTGAGTTAATGTACATTAAATAATTGAGCTTTTCTGAAATAAGTTACTGTAGAAAAACCCAAGAGACTTCACTGAGATGATCACAGCTTCCTGCAATCTGCTTTTATCTTTATCAAAGGAAACTATTTGAGCACAAACATGGCATTGCCATTATTTCAGAAGCATAAAGAAGGTGAATACCACCCAAATACATAATAGCTCACAAAATGAGAACCTACAATCTATTCTGATAAAAGAGACTTTCTAAATTTTTTTTCTAATGCCAACAAGAAGACAAAAGAATTGCCTCTGAAGAATTCTGTAAGGTCTTCCTGTTTCTAAAATGGGAGGAAAATAGGTAATAGGGATAGGAATACAAAAGAATTTTAGAACTGGAAGTGAATTTTAAAAGATTATCAAATCCACCCTCTTTATTTCAAGAATACCTACAGAGATTAAGCAGCTCACCTAAGTTAATGGAGGAGCCAGGAATAGCAATCAAGTCTAAAACTCTTCTTCACTATGGTAAGAGACACCCACAATGATTTTTTTTTTTTTTAAGATTTTATTTATTTGACAGACAGAGATCACAGGTAGGCAGAGAGGCAGGCAGAGAGAGAGAGAGGAGGAAGCGGACTCCCTGCCAAGCAGAGAGCCCGATGCCGGGCTTGATCCCAGGACCCTGAGATCATGACCTGAGCTGAAGGCAGAGGCTTAACCCACTGAGCCACCCAGGTGCCCCAACACCCACAATGATTTTAAGATCTTTCATTATATTGATAGTACTGTACTGTTGATGGTTCAGATTCACAGCAAGTTAAGTAACTTTTTGTTTCTAAGAGTAGGAATCTACCATTTTTAACATCGCTTCTGTTAAAAAGAAAATTCTGAATTTCAAGAATGCTTACTAACAAAACCTCTAACACATCCCATTTTTTAGTTTCATTTGTGTGTGTTAATCACACAGATTTGATGTTCCTTATGACCAGTAACTTTTCCCCCCTGGTTTGATACAATGTCTACCTTATTACTTTTACTTTTTGCTCATTATCCTCAGTGTAAATATTAGAAGCCTATTAAATAGCGTCAGCACAAATCAGATATTAAGAACTGTCCTGAGAAAGAGACGTCAGGAAGAATGTCAATATGTTATACATTGTACAATTCCAGATCTAATTTCTAAAAGCCATCATACTCTAGGATTTCACCAACTGACATAGAACTTGGCTCTTTTTCTCTCTGAAACAAAAGTGCCTATGTTTCCTAAGTTACATGATGGTTTACCCCACTAAAAATGCCGAAGGATTTAACTGTTAGAGATGCACAGCTTGAAATGCATCATAAACTAAAACCATCATCACAGTATTCCCTGTCATATTTTCTTCACCTGCTTTAATGGCAAAAGCTTTTGACACTCAGCAATGTGCTTAGCTCTCTAATGGAAAACAACAAAATGAAAAACGAGAAAATTCATGAGTCACCTTGCAAAGTTACTTCCCTGAACTTGGACTGAAATTCAGTAAAGATAACCACAATATAGATCAAATATGTTATTTGGGGCTATATTTAATCTACCTTCAAGAGAGGATTAATTGTTTTCACTTTAGTAAACTTAAAATACTTTTGGTCCATTACCCAGGTAGATGTAAGACAGAAAAGTGCTTCTTATATTTACTGCTAGTATTATAACAAACATTTTATTGTGCCTATTATCTGAGGCCTATTCCAGTTTTCATTGCTGTGGTGCTTACCATCTCCAAAATATTTTACAAGAAGTCTGAACTAGGGAGATGGACTGAAGCTGCTGAAATTGGAAATCATCATTTTTAATGCTTTCATCAAAAAAGGTCATTCCATTTTCTCCACAATTATTTGAAAGTTTGGCATCAGAAACAGAGAAAGTAAGTAGTGGATAACCTAGAGTCATAAAGTATCAAAATAAGTGTAACAGAAGGGAGAGGGGCAAAGGCATTGAGGACACTGGGTAGAGCGAGTAGCTGGGCCTTATCCTGAGAAGGGAAGGTGGCAAAAAGCCAGGAAGGAAAACCGGGTGGGGAAAATGTGGGTTGGTTGAAGATAGGCAAAGCCTGAAAAAATTTCAGAATATTTAGTCTCAGTGAGGAAGAAAAAGAGGTGGGGAGATTGTGGTGAGAGTTTCACATTTCAGAGTTTTAAGATCTTACAGAAAGAACACTTCTAGAGGAAGGTAAAGTCAAATGGAGAGCTGGAAGAAGGGGGGAAAGTTGCGCTGTCAAAGGTCACAGAACCGTGAAGCCATGTGCAAGATAATTATTGCTGGAAGCATTCTCCATGGGTCTACCACACTTCTGCGTATGCAGTAAGCTGTGTGCTAACTACTCTTTATTCTGGACTATCTTTTCGAGAACTTTTATACTTGAACGACCTTGGAAGACAGAGTATAGTATCTTCCTCTGGAGTAGAGTAACATAAGCATGGGAACTGCCCACTATGAAAGATTCAGTCACCTTAAACCTCAGGATTTCATCCTAAAATGCAACCTACTGCATGTTCAGGCGTCCTCTGGTTCTCTCTACTATGGAACTTGGGGAAAATACTAATATTCTGGCTATTAGTATTACTGTAATAAACAGTCCTTAGTTCTGATTCAGTGGTGTCATGTCTTCTATCAGTAACAATGAAACTGTGCCATGTTAACCTGTTATCTTGCAAGCAGCATAAAATCTCAAATCTTCTCTATTCTGGATAGTTTGACAATGAGGGTGGAGTGCTGATGAACACACGATTTTTGGAAGAGGAAGGATGAGGGCATTTAACAAAATGTGAATTGGTAGTAAGTATGTTCATCAAATTGTATGCTCTATGGGACAGTCTTCCAATACATTGCTTATGAAGGGAGAGAGCCAGAAGTAGGCTCAAAGGCAGCTGCCTAAAAGGTGCTCTAGGTATTGCTGACTCTCCTTTGGGTAGGAGGACTTCCTTTCCAATCAATCAGCCTTAGTTCTGGGTGGCTCAGTGCATTAAGCCACCAACTCTTGATTTCATCTCAGGTCATAATCTCAGAGTCCTGGGATGGATCCCAGCAACAGGCTCCCCACTCAGCAGGGAGTCTGCCTCAGGATTCTCTCTCTCCCTCTGCCCTTCCCCCAACTCACTCTCTCTCTTTCTCTCCCCCTAAAATAAATAAATTAAAAAATTTTAAAAATCAGCCTTAGTTCTGCCGTACTATAACAGCTAGTTTCAAAATTTATACTGTTTCCTTATGATCCTGAATCTCTTATGGGCAGTTAAGAATGTTGAAAAGATGGTCTGGAATGGAGGAATCTAGTGCTTCACTCTTCATACATGCTGAAATACCAGAGACACATGGAGAGTTCTTTCACAAATTTCCACACTACGTTGGCTTCTGTCCCATTACTACACCACTCTGTCAGTCACTAGTGGCTGGAACCAAATCCACTCAGTTTAATACCACATTTAATTAAGTCTACTATCAACAGAACTTCAAGCAGTACTAATCTTATTTTTCAAAGATATTATGATTTAATATTTAATTAAATATTAAGATATTAAATTTAATATTTAAGATATTAAGATTTATTTGACAGAGATCACAAGTAGGTGGAGAGGCAGGCAGAGAGAAGTGGGGGAAAGCAGGCTCCCTGCAGAGCAGAAAGCCCAATGTGGGGCTCGATCCCAGGACCCTGAGATCATGACCTGAGCTGAAGGCAGAGGCTTAACCCACTGAGCCACCCAGGCGCCCACAAGCAGTACTAATCTTGACCATGACCCACTCAGGGGCCCAGGCCCATTTAGCTTAAAAAGGAAAAAAAAAAAAAAAAAAAAAAAAAAATCTGACAAAACACCAGCCTACCTTTGGTAGTTTTCTCTTTAAACCTCTGTCTGTATTGACCTTTCTGCTTGACCCAAGGCATTAATCTATGTACAGCAGATGTATTTATATTTACCTAGACCCCGCACTAGTCCCTAAGAAGATGTCAATGGTAATTTTATCTTCCAAAACAACCCAGACCTGTGAGTTCAAGTTGGCCTGAATGCCTTCCAGGGCTGTGGTGGCATCAGCTGAAAGGATCAGAGATAAATTTTTTTTTTTTTTTTTAAATTTCAAGCCTTTACTTAAATTCTAGTTAGTTAAAATATAACGTAAAATTGGTTTCAGGTACAGAATTTAGTGATTCATGGGATCAGAGATCAATTTCTTATCAGCTTTTCTAATTGGAAAACTCAAGTTGCAAAGGAAAGTTCCCCAACGTGGACATAAACAGTAAGCCAGTTACCCTCCATAAAGCTCCCCACAGTAACCAAGGTATACTTTCATTTAAGAGACACCTGAGTGCTACATGATCCACAAGTGTTTCCTTAACTTCCTGGGAAGTGGATCAGTATTTGCAGAGGAAAGCACCATTATCAATTAATTTTACTTGTCCTAGAACATCACAGTGTAATCAAAGAGTATGTGCTCTTTGTATAAATGTTCTTTCACTCAGCATAGTGTTTCTGAGATTCATCTATACAGCATGTAGAAGAGCAGCTTGTTACTTTTTATGGTTAATTAGTATTCTATTATAAGATTTTATTTCAGTTTATCTAATCTCTTTTCATGGATGTCTATGTTTTTTCTAGTTTCTGGCCATTATAAATAACAAAATGTTCACAGTAGCTTTAAAGTCTTTTTGTGAAAGTAAGTTTTGATTTCTCCTGGGTAAATAAATACCTAGGGAGTAGAATTGCCAGGTCATAGGTAGGTATATTTAGTTTTAGAAATTGTCAGACCTTTTCCCAAAGTGGTTATATCATTTCTCTCCTATTAACAGTGTATGAGCTTTGGCACTCCACACATCCTTACCAACATTTGGTATTGCCAGTCTTTTTATTCTGTAGCCATGTGGCAGTTGTATAACAATACCTCATTAGTATTTTTGCCTATCCTGAAGTTGGTTTCTTTCAACCTTCACTTGAAGGTTTAGTGAAAGTAAATAACAACAGCCAAACTAATGAAAAAGTGCTGCTAAATACATAAGCCCTTTCCCCAAACACCATAATCACACATGGTATTCACAGAGAAGCAGGGTGAGATAAGAAACATCTGGAATCTGGGCAGAACAATGCTCAAATCCTAGCTGTGTGACTTAGTAACTTGGAGATCTCTTAACATATAAAAACTCTGATTCTCAGTTTCCTGATAAAGTTGGGGGGGGGGGCGGAGTCATCTAAAAGCTATGTAAAACAATAAACAGAGAATTATAGGGCAAATGGGTGGTTCAGTTGGTTAAGCATCTGCCTTCCGCTCAGGTCATGGTCTCAGGGTCCTGGGATGGAGTCCTGTGTTGGGCTCCCTGCTCAGCGGGGAGTCCGTTCTTCCTCTGCTCCCATCCCCACTCATGCTCACTTACTCTCTCTCAAAAATAAATAAAAACTCTTTAAAAATAAATAAGAAATAGAGAATTATAGTTAACACATATTATAGTATAAGGTAGGAGCCCAATAGCTGTGACCTTACAAACTGTACTTAACATTTCAAAGAACATTTCATCATTTACGAAATTGGAAAATAAGCTCATTTATAGAGTGGGTTTGGCATCGTATCAGGAACTTAATAATAACCAACATTTCTAGAAAACTTACTATGTACTAGGTTAGCAGGTATACACGGATCATTTCATTCAAACCTCACTACAAACTCCATAAGCTTATGAGGCAGGTACATGATTATCGTCATTTTAAAAGGGCTTTGAAAGATCTTGAAACTTGCCTCAGTTTTAAAGTAGCCAGACTCTGGAGACTGAATGTATTGCCTCTACCAAAAATAAAAAGCTAAGTTTGTTCAATTGTCAGTTGCTATCTCCATTACCCATTTTTTTTTTTCCCCTTTCTAATACATTTTAAAAAGCTAGCTCTTTGGAATTCAAAGACTAGCTCTTTGGAAGAAAATCTAATTATATCTCTATAAATTATTTATATATATATATATATGCATATATATATAAACTACACACACACACATACACACGTATATATAGATCTCCTAGGTATTAAAAATCTTATCTTACCTGTACCCCTTGGGATAAAAATACATTATATGTTTATAAAAAAATAAAAAATAAATTAAAAAAAAATTTTTTAAGTGCACATAATGATAGCAGTAAGAGCAACAATTAAATTAAAGATTTTCTTAAATGCCAAAAAAAAAAAAAACCAAAAACTTATCTTTTCTGGCAACAAGAAGTTGTACATTGCTTTCCACTGCTCCTTAGTAACCAATAGCACAAATTTTTGAGATAATAGAATCAAATAATACCAATCCTTATGTTAAATGTCTAACAGTACCTACGTCCTAATAAGTTTGCCAAACATAAAGCAAAAAAACCACTGTCAGTAAGATGAGTAGTTGGAAAAAAAAAGTGCAGGTTGCTGAGGGCTTGACATAAACTTGGCTTGTGGGCACCATGGCAGCCTGGGGGTCTCTATAATTCCATGAACTGCAAATGGGACAGTTTTAGGCCAGAAGGGACTGGAGCTACTTCTTCCTTAACTGAGTTCTTCAGCCTTCCTTTTGAAAACACATATAAACAGACCATCAAGCTCCTTCCCCATGCCCATTATTACTGGATGAGAATGTCATTTTTACCAGAAAGTACTATCCACCATGTGCACTCATCTATGGAATTTCTCATTATATACCATAAAATTGATCACCAAACAGCACCTAAGAAAGTGAAACAAGGGGAGAAATGCACAATCCATTATAGTGCAAAGTCACCTAATCCCTTAAAAAAGAATTGCCAGTTCATTGCTTGTTCTGTAATCCATCAGCAAGGTCTGCAAACTATTTAAGCTCAGTCATGCACAAGTGATTACACAAAGAGCCATACACTAAACAGGCTCTCATATTAAAAAGGCTATTGGGAAGTTATGTTCCAACTATCTTCCCGCTTTTTGAAGAGGAAAACACTCACAAGAAACATCAATCAACAGCCTGAGCCAAATGAAAGAAAACTTGAAATAACCCTTTATAAATAAATGAATCCAAGTGGCTGGAGATGAACAACTGACTTATTTAAAGTTCCAAGGTCTTTACATATGAGAGTCTGATCATGCTGTGGGCAATGATATGAAAGGATTCACAGACTGCATATTATCATAGAAATGAAGATGTCACTCCAAGGTTAATCCCATTTGAATTTATTGATGATAGGCTTTAATATACAAGGCGAAAGCACTTGAATGCCCTAATTGAGTCAGACCCTTACAAATAAAAAACACATGTTGAAACACTGAATAGATAAGACTAATAAAATAAGAAAAGGAGAGCAGCTGCTAACAAATTGTGATCCTTGCCTTGGCTTTTGGAAAAAAAAAAAAAAATCACACTACTCAACACCAGAAACATCTCTCATTGAACTGAAGAGAGAGTCTGGAAAACATTCACTCGTCTATGAGAGAAGCTTCAAGTCAAAGAATATATGGAAAGACATTTGGGAAATATCTTCCAACTTAGCCTCCCTGGGATGAATCACAGTTAGTGTCCTCTAGGATCCCTTGACTTCCAAGGTTCAACAAACTAATGCTCTAAGGTTAACAGGTAACACCTGCTTTATTTCATTCACAGTGACTCTTCTATTTCCCATCAAGCTCTTAACACACTTCCCCCAGAAGCCTCCATCATCACTCCAGGTGGTGCTCCCTTAGTTCAGATGGTCCAAATTATACCAAAGGAATAAGAAAGTAATACCTTCTAATGCTGAAACAAAGTGTCAATGTCTGGGGTTAGATGTAAAAGTCATTTAAAAATATATCCTATGATACAGACCTATATACATACTGAGCAAATGCCAGTTGTTTATGAAGACATTTTCTAAAGAGTTTCATTGTGGAATTTTTATATTGCCCAGAAGCTTTAGGTAACTTTCTCTACATTTTCCTTTTTAATAGGAGGATCAGATAAGAAATCAAGTTATTGTAGGAGGAATAAAATACATTTAATTAGCTGAAAGACCATGCAGGCTGCAAATGATGCCACTTGAGTCTAGACTCAGATTTGGGTTTGGATCCTGCTAGCTGTAGGAGTTTGGACAAGTTACCTAACCTTTCTATGCGTCAGGTTCCTCACCTAAATAAGAATACCAACTTTTTTGGTTCATTGTAAAGCGTAAATGAGATAATCATTAAGCAGAACAGTAGTTGGCACATAGAATACACTCAACAAATCCTAGCTACTATTATTATTACTGTTAGTACTATTACTTGGGGAAGGAAAAGGAAAGAAATTTTCATGAAAATCAGATCTGCTGGCCAAATAGTCCTTAAAGAGACAGGAGAAATATGCCAAAAGGTTTTTGAGGCTATTTCTTGTCCTTCAAGACAAAGAAGAAACCTGAAAATTATATCCATTACAGTGGTTATCAAACTTTAATGTGCAATAAAATCACCCCATGATGTTGTTAAAAATGCAGGTTCTGATTTAGTTAGCAGGTCTGGGTGGGGCCTGAGATACTGTATTTCTAATTAGCTCCTTGGTAATGCCAATACAGCTGGACCACACCTGGTATAACAAGATAAGACTAGGCAAGTTCTCTTCTCTGTCCTTTGCATATCATTGTACAACTGTCTTAATCCATTAAGGCCACAATCACAAAATGCCAGTGAGTGGCTTATAAGCAACAGAAATTTATTTCTCACAGCTCTGAAGGCTGAAGGTCCATGGCCAGGGCACCAGCATGGTCAGGTGAGAGCCTGACTTCTTGTATCCTCACATGGCAAAACGGATGAGGGAGTTGTGTCAAGTCTTTTTTATAAAATAAGCACAAATCCTAGCAATGAGGGCTCTGCCCTCATTACTTAATCACTTCCCAAAGGCCCCACCTATTAACACACACACCCCCTTTGGGGGGTTTGGATTTCAACATATGAATTTTGGGGGGAGGGGTAGAAGGCAAGGGGAACACAAACGTTCTAACCATACATAGAAACTACCCCTCATATATATGACAATGACAAAGCTACCTCACCTCTGCACCTCAGTTTCCCCAACTATAAACTGAAGATAGTAATAGTACCTAACTCTTAGAATTATAAGGATAAAGTCAGTTATTCAATTAATATGTATCAAGTGCATAGTATACTACCTAATAGTAAGTGCTAAGTGTGTTAATTTTTATGTTTTTTAAGGATTTTATTTTAAATTTATTTATTTGAGAGAGAATAAGAAAGAGAGCATGCATGAGAGGGAGGAGGGTCAGAGGGAGAAGCAGACTCCTTGCTGAGGGAGCCTGATGCAGGAGTCAATCCAGGACTCCAGGATCATTACCTGAGCTGAAGGCAGTTGCTTAACCAATTGAGCTACCAGTTACCCCTAAATGTGTTAATTTTTAAAACTCTGCTAGTGTTTTAGAAAATAGCACACCATTAGTAAAGTTAAATAGAATACAAACCTACACCAGTTAATATCTTACTCATTGTAAACTCTACAATTTTTTACCTGAAGATTTTTCTTCTAGCTTTTCTAGTATCTCAGCAAATTACTTTCTTGCATTTCCCCTTAGCTTCCAGATTTCCAAGTTAAAATGCTTTTGAATTTAAAACCTCAGCACATACAGTCTCATCAGGACAAAGATTTCGTTAAACAGAACTACTCACTATTCCAGGTTCCTAATAATACTGAATATATTCATGGGGTTTAACTGTGCTCATGACCAAACATTTAAGAGTTCAAAGGAGAACGAGACATTTTACAAATGCACAGTAATTCTTCAAAGGTTCAGGTGTACCACCAGGAAAGTCTCCAGACTGGGCCTCTACAGAAGGAAATACCAAGTTACTCAAGTGTGATTGTTTACTTTTCTCTTCCCAAAGCTCATGAAAGATTACTGCCTTTCAACATGTCATTGTATAGTTCCTCCCCTTTTAGGCAGAAACCTTTGGGAGTTCTAGAGAACACAGTAAAGACAAAACTGTTCTGTTTTTCATACATTTAGGAGATTGTACTAAATATACCCTATACATCCCTATGCAAAATTCTGGAAGACTCTTAACACCTATACAGCTGTATATCTTGGCTACAAGGGAAAGAAGTTCTCCCATTAAGAAGTTTCATAATCCTCTTGATGTTTTAATCCTCCAATCTCATCTACCACAAAACTCAGACTATAACAAATAGGAGGGACATTATCATAATAATAGTAAGAAACCATCCCCTTTTTTCATGCCATTCAGGCCTTGGAAGACCAGTTTGCCTTCTTGCTTTGGGTATCTTATAGCATCAAACACTCACGCATGAATAAAGAGCAGTGTCTGGGTAGACCAAAGCTCTGACATCTTGAAACCAACAATATTATTTCTCCCATTTCTGCCAAAAGACAACATGTCAGAATATGGGAAGGATAAAGCCTAAATATTCTAAGACAGAAGAAAACAGTTTCTCTTGCTAGCCCAATTTAATATGGAAATAAAGGATGAGAAAGAATAGTCTTAATCTGTAAAAACGAAACAATTCTACTTTAGGCATATTTGACTTCAGAAACCTTGATATTTAAGAAATCCGTGTTAGGGGGTGCCTGGGAGGTGCAGCCAGTTAAGCATCCAACACTTTGCTTCCCCTCGGGTCATGATCTCAAGGTTGTGAGGTCAAGCCCCTAACGGGCTCCAAGCTCAGGGTGGAGTTGGCTTGGGATTCTCTTTCCCTCTCCCTCTGCTGTGCCCCCTGCTCTTTTGCATGATGTGCTCCCTCTCTCTCAAATAAATCTCAAAAACAACAACAACAACAAAACTAAGGTGCATGGATGGGTCAGTCAGTTGAGCATCTGCCTTTGGCTCAGGTCATGATCCCAGGGTCCTAGGATTGATCCCTACATCAGGCTCCCTGCTCAGTGGGGAGTCTGCTTCTGCTCCTTTCCCCTGCTTGTGCTATCTCTCTCTCTCTCATAAATAAAATCTTTTTTTTTTTTTAAAAAGAAGGGATCATTTCCCTTTTTTTTTTTTTTTTTAATTTGACAGAGAGAAATCACAACTAGACAGAGAGGCAGGCAGAGAGAGGGGAGGAAGCAGGCTCCCCGCAGAGCAGAGAGCCTAATGTGGGGCTCAATCCCAGGACCCTGAGATCATGACCTGAGCCGAAGGCAGAGGCTTTAACCCACTGAGCCACTCATAAATAAATAAATAAAATCTCTCATAAATAAAATCTTAACACAAAACAAAAAAAAAACAGCACTGTCAACTATACTTATTATTATTTTTTTAATGAGCTGACTTAACCCCCACTGAACAGTTACCCAGTTTTGTTCAACTGCTATAAGTTCTTACTTTTTCTAATGGGCCTTCAGTTTCCTTTATATTGAAACGAATGAAATTACTCTAAGAAATTAAAGTTTCTTTGTTTTGTGTGTTTTGCTCAGGGATAAATGAATCCCAAGTACCTAGAGCACTGCCTGGCTCTAACAAAGAATGAATCGTATTCCTGTGTGTGGAAGTAAATTGATGAGCTTATAAATATTCAGGAGTTTGGAGATAAAGCACATGGCATATTATGAACACAAGGATGTGACAGTATTCTCTTTAACTCTGGGCAAAATTGTCCTACAAGTGGCTCCAGGGCACATAGGTGCAAGTGTTTTTTGTGTGTGTTTTGGGTTTTTTTTTTTTTTTACTGATAACAGGTATTACATTCAATGGTTCACCTCACCTCTGCTCCTGAGATGCTGGTTAGTATCATGTCGTAGCATAGGAGTTCTGAAATTATAAGGGGTTTGAATTCTAGCTCTACCACTCACTAACTATGCTAGCTTAAGCAAAACAATTACTCTTTAAAGCCCAGTTTTCTCACTTGTGGTATAGAGATAATGGTAGTTCCTATCTTACAGGACTATCAGTGAGGATTATACAAGATAATACACAGAGCTTTTAGTGCCTACATAGAAAAACACTAGATACACATTTGCTGTTATTAATGTTAGCTCCCAGGAGCTAGATTAGATGGACCCAAGCATTTATTTGGGATCTGTCTATACTTGGACACAAAAACAGGGAAAAGAAAAGGAAAAGATACTATCTTTTGAGGTATTATTGAATTATAATTACCTTTAAAATAAGGCTTTTTTTTTTTTTCAACATGCACAACTAAACATAAAAATAGAGCACATAAACTACTCCCTGGTACACAAGCATAAAGATTTTACATGTAAAATAACTTATTTTAGACACAGTATAGTCGATATTAACAATTATTACACAGCACTGACATATCTGAATGGTCTCACAAAATTTGTGCCTATGTGGATTATCAATTGTATGGGGTTTTACACTTGGCATATTTCACAGTCTTATTTCTAAGAGGTTCTCTGCCATACCTGGGATCTTCTCATAGCTGTGAATAATATCTCTTGAACTTAAATTTAAATATCAACCGCCACCATTTCTGTTATTTCAGTATTTCATCCAACATTCTTTTATTCAGGCCTATAAAGATATCAAATAAGGAAACAAACTTTGAAATAACTACCTTTAAACAGCAATGATTCTTGGGATACTGTCTGCTGATTTGCTAAACTAAATAAAGCCTGAACTGTTTCCCTGTATGGCTAATCCTCTTCAGCTTCTTTCGAACCTCCCTCACAACCCTCTCAACTGGACACATTAAGGCTCTGTGTCTCCCTCCAGGAAGGCGACTACTACTACTACTTCTTATAAGGCATTTTCATTTACCAGGCACTAAACAAAGACCTTGAGTGCAGTGCCGCATTTACTGTTGAAAGAGAATATGTTATTTGGCTAAAGGCTACACTGTCAATAAGTACTAAAGCTGGAATTTGAAATTAGAGTGAATGATTCAAAGACTATACTTTTAACCATCATTATATGAAGATAATATTCCAAAACTCTTGCCCAAAAAGTATCCAATTCTGTGTAATTAAAAACTGCAAGTCAATATTTTGCTCACTTATAGAATTTCTGTGTTTTTTAGGATCATTCTGATTAAATGATTTATGTTCTTTATTTATAGGAAAAAATTGGGATTCAATTCTGTAATTTCCTCCTAGTTCTTCCCCCAGATTAATTTCAACAAAAAGCTATTTATTCAACTTGAATGTATAAAATAGATATCCTTTACACAGCAACATTGAATATCACTATTTGTTTTAGAACATTATGTAACAAAATTATAACATGCCATTAAATGTTACACATATAAATGGAAACATTTAGAATAAAATAAAACTTGACAAACATTGGAATTTATCAGTACTACTGATTAAAGAAACAACTTTCACTATATTTTTACAGTTTTCATTCTTGCTCTTACTATAGTTGATCCCTGAACAACAGGGGTTTGAACTAGGTATGTCCACTCATATGTGTTTTTTATAAATACAGAAGAGTACTGTAAATGTATTTTCTCTTACAATTTTCTCAACATTTTCTTTTTTCTAGCTTATTTTATTATAAGAATACAGTATATAAAATACATATAACATACAAAATATATATTAATCAACTGTTATTGGTAAGATTTCCAGTCAACAGTTGGCTATTAAGTTTTGGGGAAGTCCAAAACTATACACGGATTTTCAACTGTGCAGGGGGTCAGCACCACACCCCTGGCATTGTTCAAGGGTCAGTTGTATTTATTTCATTCTACAGAAGTAATTCTAAACAACTGGGATGATGACAAACTCCACTTAAATATCAGAGGAAGGCTATGGACATTCCTTTTTAAAATACATGGAAACAAATATACATGTGAATATATACCACAGTGTTTCATATAGTTTTAGGGAATATTTATCAGAATCCCTTTTCTAAGTTTTCTTTTTTTTTTTTTTTAAGATTCTATTTACTTATTTGACAGATAGAGATTACAAGTAGACAGAGAGGCAGGCAGAGAGGGAGGAAGAGAAGCAGGCTCCCTGCTGAGCAGAGACCCTGATGAGGGGCTCCATCCCAAGACCCAGGATCATGACCTGAGCTGAAGGCAGAGGCTTTAACCCACTGAGCCACCCAGGCGCCCCCCTTTTCTAAGTTTTCAATGAGTTTGTATTAATAGAAAATGGTAATATCTAGATTTACTCTAAATGTATTCCAGTTGTCCATGAAGAAAACAAATGACACCTGGCTGTAGAGCTTAACAAGATAAAATTGTTCACTGTGAGAAATACCTGACTTGTAGGCATGAAGGAAAAAAATAAAGCCTTATCAACAAGCTTACTTCAGCAAAGCCAAGGGCAAATAAGTGAAACCACCATGTTGCCCCTTGGAAGGTATAGCTTCATTTTCTATATCTAAAGACCTGGTTTTGGGGCGCCTGGGTGGCTCAGTGGATTAAGCCGCTGCCTTCGGCTCAGGTCATGATCTCAGGGTCCTGGGATCGAGCCCCGCATAGGGCTCTCTGCTCCGCAGGGAGCCTGCTTCCTCCTCTCTCTCTGCCTGCCTCTCTGCCTACTTGTCATCTCTCTCTCTGTCAAATAAATAAATAAAATCTTTAAGAAAAAAAAATAAATAAATAAAGACCTGGTTTCCCAACTATGACTCCAGAACCGGACATATGAAAGATAATTCCAAACAAAAGTGTTCTTATTTTCTCTGGGGAAGAAGATGAAGGAAGAAATATTCTCCTCTATACCTTTTTCAGTGACTAAGTCTACATATCTGCAAAAATCCCTCTATCCTAATACCATCGATTCTCAGAGTTGTAAGAAAGATACCTACTCAACCCAAGGGTGATACTCATTTTGTTTATGGAGAAACCAATACTCAAAGGTTTAAGCCCAAGATCACAACTATACTTCACAGAACTCCAGTGTTGGCCCATTTTCCATACTTTCTCAGTGGTCCGCAGCTTCAACATTGCTTATATCAAACCTGTTACAATTACAGAAAATATTTAAAAGGACCACCAGAACAGGTGTGTTTAATCTTTTTGCCTCTCATGCCCAAGTTCACATTCCTTCCAATTCTCTAAGTTATTTTCTATTAGCTTAATTTACTGAAAGGTGATTTGGGACAATGAGATAATTAAATCACCTTCTTTCAACGTGGATTAGTTTAATCATGAGTCATAGAGCCTCATTCTCACAGAAGAAAAAAAAAAAACTCTGGAAGTCAGTGAACATTTAGATAATTTAAAAATAATTATATACTTAGAGTATATAAAGTTGATTATCTGACTAATGGCCATCAATAATGAGCAAATTATTAAATTATGCATATGCTAACATTTCTTTTCCTAACCTGAAGTTCTATTTAACTATTTCCATTGATTAATATTCTTTCATCAGTGGGATATTTAAAAACCTAGCCATTATCTTCAGAGAAAGCAGGAAAGGGGAGGGAAGCAGTCAAATGGAAACTAAATACAAAAGTGATTTCTCATGTGGACAAAGTATTTTAATGTACTAACAGAGACTTTAAGAGCAGTAACCATCAGCTAAATAAATAATTAGGCTTAAAATCTAACTCTCAGTACAGGTAAAAATTTTCTCTAAATTTTGATAGATTTGGCCTCGAGGGGTTTCTAATCTGTATTGATCAGCTCCAGAAATAACACTACTATGACCATTACTTCTGTATATAGATAGATTCCTTAAAAATTCATAGGCCTACATTTTCACCAACATCTGCAAAAATATGTTGTTTGTGAAACTGTATTGTGCCTGAGGCAGCCTGTGTCACAACATTCGTGACTACCAAATGTCAGTTGTTCTCCTGAAACTGGTTTCCAGATTGTCATTATCACACTGTTTAAACCTTTAGTCTTTTCAAACTACCTCAGCGGATCCTCACTCATCCTAGTTCTAGGTTTTCTACTTTTTTCCACACCATCCTGCTCCCTCTAATCTTCTTACTTTTTGCTCAGATCTTTCACTAGCTTTTTATTACCCAGTTAATTCTTGACATACATGTGGTAGTTCTATTAATTAGCCTTCTCAAAAACATTGTGGTGTGAGGGCTTCCTTTGTATTTCAAATACTGCCAGAAGTCTTTGTGAGGAAAAAAAGAGTCCATCCATGTCCCATGAAATTTATATGGCTGTGAGGAAGAGTTCATAAAATTTTGCAGGTTTGGATAATACTTAATTTGGGGGCAATGGCACTTGGTGACTTTGATGTAAGATTTAGGTAGAAGAGATTCCAATTGCCTCAAATGAAATTGAGATTGGGACCAGACATATATAACTGAGTCTGTTGCCAGTTACATCAGTTCACCAGAAGGCAGTGGTGAGAAACAGACCTCTGGAACTGGCAGATAATTTACTTTTGATCCTGGGCATCAAAAATGCATTGATAATATCTCGTGAGGAACTAAGTAATTCTTCTGCAATGCCCAACCCTCACACTTAGAAGCAGCCACCATATCAAGACTATTGCGGGAATGTTATCTTTAGTTTGTATATTCCATTCCAGAATCTACTTCATTCTAGGTGAACTTTTGAAAGGAAGTTCCTACAGAAGGACATTGTACATTTCTACTCCGCTCCCCCAGCACTGGGCCATACTACTCCCCCTTCAGTCATGCTGTAAAATACATCAAAAACATGAGGCCAGTTCAAAAGACAAGTGGATCCAGACATGTTTCTTGCTGAATGCCTATCCTGCCACAATACAAACAGTATTACAGGATTCACTTCACATTTATTGCTGACTGGATGATATGAAACGCCAGAGCCTTCTGAAAACATCCAAAGCCACAAAGCAGTGTCAACTGGCTATAAGAAGAACTATGAGAGCCTCCTCAGGTAAGAACAGAGAGAAGCTGGAATTCAGACTACAGTTTAGCACTCCAAAGACGGAGGAATTTCCCTGCCACAAAAGACTGAATATAAAACTAGAGTCATTATCAAAAGTGGAAAAAAAAAATACAGAAATTCTTACCTTGTCAGGTGAAAACAAAGCTAGAAATTCTAAAAATATACAGAATAAAACCAAGAAGTAGAAAACAAAATCAGAAAATTTACAGTAGAAACCTGTTGCCCTAAGGCAGTGAATAGAACCTTCAACTGTAAGGGTAAGAGCATCAGACCTCACAACGTGGGAGGTTTGGGGGATAGGGAAGAAAGAAATGAAACAAGACTGGTTGGGAGGGAGACAAACCAAAAGAGACTCTCAATCTCACAAAACAAACTGAGGGTTGCTGTGGGGAGGAAGGCGAGAGAGGGTGGTGGGGTTATGGACATTGGGGAGGGTATGTGCTATGGTGAGTGCTGTGAAGTGTGTAAACCTGGGGATTCAAAGACCTGTGCCCCTGGGGCTAATAATACATTATATGTTAATAAAAGTAAAAAATTAAAAAAATTTAAAAAAAAAAAGAGCATCAGACCTCAAATGACCTGAAATTTGAATCCTTGAGCGGTAACCTCAAGAGGACTACTAAGAATCATCACTCTTCTGGAAAGGATGGAAGTATAAGGCACGACCAACATAGGAATGGGTACTAATCCTGCAGTGAAGAGTCTTAAATGTGCTAAGTGCTCACAGGAGCTGACTGGCACAAAATACATCCAGTCAGAAGGAAGTGGCACAAATAGGATAAAGGGAATAGAGAATGGAAAGTGAAGGTCACAGGCAGATCTCCATATGCTCTAATGTCTCTGGAGTTCCATGAATATAAAAATTTCTACTCTTTTACATGATTCCTATTCTGAGTGATTCCATCTACCCAGTTGTGATTACATACCACAGGCTGAACACTCCCAAAATCATGCCAAGCCTGTTTTGTTTTCTAATTTGTTTATCCAGCTGCTATCCAGTATCTCCAGCCATATCAGTTATTTCTCAGTCATATCAAACTTCGTATTTCTGCAACTCATTTCATCATTTTTACCCTGCCCATGTCTAAATGCTCGTTAATGTTAGTTCGGGTCCTCCAAGAAGCAGAAGCACCATAGGGATTAGAGATGTAAGAGCTTTCATGGAGACCCTTGCAAAGAAGGGCTAGGTCTAGAGTAGGCAGGGTGTAGACCACAGTGTAGGTCTGACATGTGAAAGGAGGTGGTGGAGAAAGGATTGAACAGGAAAAAGCCTCATACTGCAGTGTAGTGCTCAAAGTCTTAGCCAGACAAATGGCAATTCCTTGAGCAAAAATTACCAGTGAAGAGTCCCACACCAGGCAAGAATGGCCCAGCTTCAACACTACCATGGTGACCAGGCATTGGATGCTAGGGCCTTAGGCATCTCTTGCTGCAGCCAGTCCAAAGGTGTTATGGATGAGCTATCAGTCACTACATACCCTGTAACAGGTTCTCTTAAAGGGAGATCGGAATGATGCATCTCCTTTGCCTTCACACTCCTTATTTTCTCTTAGCTCATGCTCCTGCCACCCTTCCAATTTACCCAAATTAGGAACCAGTAATCATTATCTCCTCTCCTATATCCCACATTTATTAAATTTGCTTTATAAGCATTTCCCAAATCCATCTTCTCTTCTCCAATTGTCCCTGCTTAAATTCCCATCTTCTACTGCCTCCACTACCGTAACAAATTCTAACTCCTTTACTCATTTTATTCCCCCAAAATCCACCCAACATGTAGGTCTGCCAGATAAATCTATATACTTAAACACAATCCTTCTATAGCTCCCCATTTCCAAGATAACAAATATTCATGCACCTCTTATCAGGATATATATATATATATATATATATATATATATATATATATATCGCTGGAGAGAAGGCAGAAGTCCCATGATGTGGGGAGATATATATATATATATCTCCAGCGTGGTCTCCAGTCTTCACAATCCAGAGACATTAAATGTTTTGTACCTCCATTCTCTGCTCTAATTTTTCCTTCTGCCTAGTATCCCTCTCACTTAGCTCAACTTCTAAGGAATGTTAGTTCTTCAAGATCCAGCTTGAGCATAACTTAATCTAGTAAGCGTCCCTTAACCACACTAGGTTATATGCATACTCTCTAGGTTCACATAAAACCCATGCATTTTCTACATTATATTATAAGCATTTGCATCTCAAGCCTCCAAAAGACCAAATTTCTTCAGGGTACTTACTCCCTGTGGAGCAAAATCTTCAAAGTTTCTTACTCATTCATAATTTCCCCACACTTAGAAAAGCACCGGTATATAGGAGCTGAATATATAATTATTTCTCATAAAAATAATTTATGAGAAAGAGAAGGAAAGAAAATCCCCCCAAAACCTTGAACTATTCAACATTTCCAAATTTCTCTGTCATATCAAACCAAATCTATTGGGTGCTATAAATTTTTACCTTCTTTAATTATTTCAACAGCCCTGTAAATTTAGGTATTATATTTCCACTAGAAAATTGAGGCTCAGTGAGGTCAGATAAGGTTCTGAGATGTAATCCAGTCAATTGATCCCAAAGGCTCTTTGCCTTTTGCCCTCCTTCATAGCCCAATTTAATTCCAATGACTAAATTTGGGGGTATAGTCAATTCTATGGTATAGTCAGATCTAATTACACTCAAAGACACTATGTATCATACTGGGAAAAATAAGGGCTTTAAAATTAATCAGCCTTGGATTTGCTACTTACTAGATATGATCATTGAGAAAATTATATATATACCTCATAATATTTAGTTGTTTTCCGAGGGGGCGAAAAGTATACCAGTACCTATTTTGCAAGAATCTTTTTAAGGACCATACAGAACTGATATATATCACCTAGCATGATGCTTGTTGAAGGTTAAGCATTTAATGCACAGCTGATAGTAGTGGAATAGATTATTTCATCCACACATAGCAGGGCTACTAATAATCAGAGAAATGGCCCACCACATTATATTCCTGGTCCATCCCACTCTCAGAGATGGTAACAAAGGACTGCAAACAGTAAGTCAACAGCCCAGAAGGTAAATTCAAAAAGAGCTTTTGTAACCATCAATAGGTTAATGTTTGAAGATTGATAAATAAAAATAGAGTTAAAAACAACTGTCTGAAGATGCAGTCTTCTATAAGTGAACAGCTGTAGTAGAGAACCCAAATAATTATAAATCATTTTATTTCTTTTCTGTGTACCCCTCTCATGGGGGAAAATAGCTTTTGAAAAAAGTAACTACTTAGAAATTTGATATTTGGAGGTATCAAAAATATTGCAAAAATGGAGGAATCCTGTCGAGTGCATTTGATTCACAAAATAAATTAATCATCATTTCAACTGGGTTATCTACATATTTCCCGAGAGTATAAGGCTTGGAAAATGTCTTGGTTCTTGGTGCTCTCTTACTTCTTGCAGCAGCAAGTTGTGCTGTGAAAATGCACAGTCTTTCAGCAATTCATGAAGATGGCTAATGAACTCAGAATTCTTGCTGTGCCCCATTTGTTTATTATTACCCTATTCATTGGTTCTGTTGGACAAAGAATCTGAAGACAACTTATACCTCATATTACTCCAAATCTGGACACCTTCAAAATATCATCAGATCTTTTAAAGCAATTTAAAAATCAATTTGAGGGCAAGTCTACACTGAAAGAGCAAGTCCAGACATGCCCAGTTATTCAGTGACTGTTCAACAGTGGAAAAGCAGGCCAGGGATACAGACAATTTGTGCAGGTGAGGGAGTATTTGTAATGCTCTATTCTTTGGCAGAAATAATGTGGAGATGTGGATCTTTCTGCGAAAATTTCTATCTTAACCTTTTCTGTCCTTTTGTTAAGTAAAAATAAATTATTTACATCTTTGTTAAAGCTTAAAAGGGTAAGTAAAGATACCTTGAGGATAGTTCATCTACTGTGGTTTTCCTGTTTATAAGATTTGTAAGATTATTTATCCTGAACTCTTACTGGAAGCATTAAAAAAACAAAATTACCCTAAAAATTTCTGCCCACTTATATAAAAAAAATTTCCCATTTAAATAATTCATTCCATGTTAAAAAAAAAGTTGAATATTTGCTAAAGTGCTTGAGATGCGGTGCTAGAGTGTTCTCTGCGGCTCAGTACAGACCAATTTGTGCTATACGGAAAGGCTGGTAAAGGATGGTCAAAATGACAGGACTAAAGTGCTGCTAATGATTAAGAGCGGAGCAGTTTTATTTATGTATTTTGGTTGGTGTCAATTGTTTTGGAGTTTGACTTGCTACTTTGCAACTGCATATTACATATCATTTCTAAGGGAGAACATTTTGCTCAAGAGAAAAGCTTATCTTTTGGTTGAAGTTGATAGATATTCCTAATGGAGTGCTAAAAGGATTCCAGAAGTGCCTGCCCAGTGGGCATCAAAGGCTTGAGAACTAGCCACCTGCCCATTAATTAAATAACTTTTATGCCATAGGTTGATTTATGGACACCAGTTTCCAACCATTCCACAGAGCTATATCTGAATCAGGTGACTCGACTCTAATGTCCCCTGGGCAAATGCTGTATTTCTGATCAGCTCATTCTACTCATTAGTTTCAGATTAAAGAGGTCTTCAGACTGAGGAAACACACTGTCAAAAAATGTCACACTAGCCTGACAAAAGAAAATCTGATCTGTGGAATATATTTCCCTTTATTAATATAAAAGAGGGTTATACTTTCAAGATAAGTTGTTTTCTTATAGGATAGATTTCAGTAAAAATTGGTCACAGTAGTACATTTCCCAAGAAAATAATCACAGGCCAACAGAGTTATTAAATAAAAGCAAGGAAACTAGACAGATACAGAAATCTGTATTTATATGGTCTAATTAGGGCAGTCATAGTGAGTAATAAAACTCACTACTGATTGTCATCACTAGTTTACTGAACACCAGGATTACAGGTATATTTTTCTGCTGAAAACATTGATTTAAAAATTCTAAAATGAAGGTTTAAAAAATATGGCCCTCCTATGACAGAGTTATATAAAGTCAAAAATACAATTTATCAAAGCACAGAAGTCCAAAGTGCCTTAACATAAGCAAGAGCTTCAAACTATTCATTGAGGCACAATTATCTACTTCTAAAAACCAGCTTTATTATGGCTAGGCAGTAGCATAATATTTTGGTACTTCTAAGAAGATATTTTTATCTAAATAAGAATTGAGATTTTTTGGGACGCCTGGGTGGCTCAGTTGGTTAAGTGGCTGCCTTTGGCTCAGGTCATGATCCCAGCGTCCTGGGATCGAGTCCCACATCGGGCTCCGTGCTTGGCAGGGAGCCTGCTTCTCTCTCTGCCTCTGCCTGCCACTCTGTCTGCCTGTGCTAGCTCTCACTCTCTCTCTCTGACAAATAAATAAATAAAATCTTTAAAAAAATAAAAATCAAAATAAATAAATAAATAAGAATTGAGATTTTTAATTAAAACAAAATTAAAGTAGCATTGGGGCCAAAAATAATAAGCATATTTTGGTGGTTTTTAAAATCTGTTGCCTTTTTATGTTATGGATGGCCAACACTTGCAACTGTATGTTTTCTTGATACTCAGTTAAAAAAGACTGATTTCAATTTATTACATGTTATGTTCCTTTTAAGAGTGATAGTCATTGAGTCACTGTAATAAATTCAGAGGATCATAAGTCTCTTCCTGGAATTCTATTTCTTATATACTGTGATTTACTTGGAAGTTATTGGTACAAATCAATATATCCCACTGTATAAAGAATTAACTGCAGAACCCCAATTCCCAAGATCTAATTATTCAGTACATAATACAAATTTTCCAATAAATAAACTTGTAAAGTTGCTTGAGAACAAAAGGACTTCTAATACTACAAAAAGGAATTAAGTTATGCTAAGGCACAGAGAAGTATAATGTGGACTGTGTATAGACTTCTGATTCCATCTGAGATGTACAAAGTTTTCACAACTGCTTTCAAAGTGTTCTCTGTAACAGAGATCCCCTTCAACCTAAGAGAAACATTTGGAATGCTGAGAAGTATAAAATCAGACAACAGCAATATTCTTACACCATATACCACACAAACAGCATGTAGGGACAGAGGTACTACACACAGCACACTCCATTAGTTTGGTAAATATAAAGTCAGAGGTTTGAGTAAGCATTATTAGCCAAACAACTGCCAAGGGTAAAAATGCCACTCAGTCTACTATGTAGCCTCTTTCCTTGGCTTTGGGGATAGCTAATTCTTATTTGCTTTTTATCTAATTAAATCTCACCTGAAAGGTACAAAAAAAAATTTTTTTTTCAACAGCATAAAGCACTGGAATAGCCTCCTAGGAAAACTCAAAGAAATACCAAATGTAGGGGCACCTGTGTGGCTCAGTCAGTTGAGATGCTGACTCTTGACTTCGGCTCATATCATGATCTCAGGGTCCTGGGAACAAGCCCCACATCAGGCTCCTGGCTCAGCAGGGAGTCTGCTTCAGGATTCTTTCTCCCTTTTCCCTTCTGCCTGCTGTTGCACTTTCTCTCTCTCTCTCTCTCTAACAAACAAATAAATCTTTTTAAAAAATTAAAGAAATATCAAATATAGTTCCTGATTTCATAACAGAGAGATTTCACTTCCAGCTCCATTTCTGAAGGAAGATTTCACTTGAGAAGAAGGATTAGTAAGACATTTATTCTTTAAGAGTCAAGCCTCTGGACTAGTTCTCAAATGGCTGCACAATGGAATCATCTGGAGAGCTCCAAAACCTACTGAGGCCTATTCCCTATGCCCAGAAATCCTAATTAATCTAGGGGGTTGGGGACTTTCAGAAGTTATTTTACTGTTCAGACAACTTTAAAAACAATTGCTTTAGGTCCTTCATTTATTTCAGTGGTTCTCAACCAGGGATGATTTCGTTTTCCCCTCCCTAGGGGACATTTGGCAATCTCTAGAGACATTTTTGATTGTTCACAACTGGGAGAGTGCTACTTGTATCCATTGAGTAGAGGCCAGTCATGTTGGCAAACATCCTGTAATGCACAAGACAGCTCCCACAAAGAATTATCACGTCAAAAATGTCAATAGTGCTATGGCTGAGAAACTCAATTCACTCATTCAAGAAATACGAGCCAAAGAACCAGATTCTGTGCCAAACAGTGCTAAGTTCTGGGAACTGAGAAATGAAGGACTCAGCCTTTGTCCTTCAGAATTGTCATTCCAAGCAAAGGCAATGAAGCAAACCCCACAGAACAGTACAGTGTGAGAACTGGGCTAGAGCTAATCATAAGGGAATATATGTAAAACAGGAGAAGTAACACCTATGCCTCTCCAGAGAGAGAAGGGAGGCTTCCATTAAAAAAGGGCACTTTCCATCACATCAGTTGCTGGCAGTAGATGTTAGTGGTGACTGGACTCAGATATTCTGGGTTCAAATTCGGACCTCACCACAAAAACTAGCTGTGTCTTTGGATAAGCTACTGAGAACCCTGCTGTACCACAGTTTTCCTATCTGTAAGATCCAAAAAACAGTACTTATCTCAAAATGAGAATTGAATGAGTTACTACATGTAAAGAACTTAGAATGATGCCCAATATACAGTATGTGCTTAATACTTTATCATTGTTGCGGTTATTTTTGTTGAAGTAAAGAAGTCAGTCATGTACGGAAGTTAATTCGAGGCAAAGGGAATATTGGTGGCAACAATCAAAGGAAGCAATGACATACCATTTTTAGAGAATTATGTAAAATTCACTACCGTTGGGCATAATGATTAAGTTGGGGCTTAGCAAGTATCGAAGATGGAGAGGTAGGGAAGTGTAGAGAACTAGAGGCAAAAACTCCAGTTTTTGACCCTCTGTATATCCACACACTTTGCTATGTTCATTTGTTGTTCTTTCTTTTAAAGTCTATCCCTCTATCTCTTATATCTGGGCTAACTTTATGACTTACCTTGGCCAATGTAAGCCAACAGAAGTAGCAGTTCGGCCCAAGCATAGGCCTCAAAAGGCCTGTGAATTTCTACTCCTTCTTCTGGAATTTTGCTCAACAGCCAAAAAAACAAGCTCTTTCTATTTAGCCTATCTATCCAGACTTCTGGAAAAACATATTCATGGCCTGATCCACTCTCACACCAGCCAAGAGCCACCCACTGAGTGCCTGCCAGCTAACCACAGATGCATGAGATCTAGGTGAGGTAAGCTAAGCCTGACCAAGATCAGCAAAACACCCCCAACTGATATGTAGAGTAGGAGAAAATACATATTTGTTGTTTTAAGTCACTGGATTTTGGGGTCGTTATTGCAACATTCTTACAGCAATAGAAACTAAAATATCCAGACACAGAAATATCCAGATTATGGGACATCATTATATGCTATGGAATAGAGTTTGAATTTTTATTTTGAAGCCAATGAGGAATCACTGAATGACAGCAGAAGACATCTAGAAAGACTTTTAAGAAAAACTACTCTGGAAAAAAAAGAAAAAAAGAAAGAAAAAGAAAAACTATTCTGGCAGCAATGTAACCGAGGGATCAGAGTAGGGCATACCTGGAGTTGCAACTGGAGATAAAAAGGATTTGATGTCAGAGTTGCCATTGTTTAGTCACTGCTAAATCACAGAATTAAAAGTTATGAAGCTTAGCATCTAACAGAAGATTTTAAAATTTATGATCTATTAAGTATAACATTAGTATCCCGCCTAAAAACTCTAGAAAGCTATTAAATTCTCTAAGACTAATTCATGCTCAATTAACCTTGCTTTCATTTTTGATGGAATTACTAAAATGGTAAAAGAGTTGATAACATATACATGATATATCTTAATTCAAGCAGATGCCAGATTGACTAACTTTTGGAAATGGTACAGAGACACTTCATTGAATGAGATAATAACTAACTTCCATTTCAACTCTCCTTTTCTAGGGTTCTATTGAAAAGAAGTAGTGAAGATTTGGAACTTCAGTGCACTCATTTGTTTATAAACTTATTTTATACTTATTTAAACTAGAAGGGTATTTTATGTATAGCCATACAGACAAACGCTAAGATTTATAGATAAAATGCCATTGACCACATTAGTCAGACTATGTGATTTCCAAGGTTCTTAGTGAACAAACCAGAATAGAAAACAGAACTAACTTCTTAAGTGATTTTTTTTCCTCATTAAATACCTATGCCTGCCTCTTGCTTCAGTACTCTATAAGTATTCTTTTAGTTTTAGAAAATAACCACTTAGGCTTTACCTAAATTGTAATGAATGCTTTGTGAGCCCTTTCTATTCTCAGACAGATCTTTTTCCATGCCATCTATATTTTACCATGCTACCCAGGCCACTGCTCACTTTAATCTTAGATTTTTTTCCCCTTCTGCTTCTAAGTTTCTCCCGCCTTTCTGCCACTCAAGCTTGCTCAAAATGTGAATCTCCTCCTTTTCCTATCCAATTCCCAAACCTAGCATTCAAAGTCAGTTTCTACATGGAACACAAACCTTAGCCATCTGAGTGCCTTTAAAATTTCAGTATGCAATCAGAAATAATTTCTCTACACATTTGGTCTGTTTCAATGCTTCCAAAATGACTACAATAAATCTGTGAATCATGTCTAGAACATCTTTTTTTTTTTTCCCCAGACCATGATTTCTTTTATTACTTTCAAAGTCTTGGATAATTTTCTACCCATCCCCTTCAAAGTACCTGCATTTCTCATGGTAGCAAGCGATACAAATGATACAAGCAATACAGCATACATTTTTTCCCCATGAGGAGTGGGCTCCCTTTATGTAGCTTCTCCTGGATTAATCTTTTTTAAAGGGTGAGGTCTTTTCATTTCCTTCTCAAAAGGGATAAATTTTAAAATTCAGATTTCACTGTCTTCAAAGCATTCACTACTGTGAGTTCTTGCTTTCTTCATTTTAGAGCTATAGAGTAGTTAAAAATAAAACACAAGTTTGCGAGACCCAGAAGTATTCTTTATGTTAGAAATAAAACAATCGACCTTACTCACAATTACTTAAGGTCATGAAGATGATAGATAGGGACCTATTATATGAAGAATATAGCTTAGTTAGTGCCTGCCTTTGTTTTTTTAGTTTAATTTTTGTTATGAAAGTAATAACTGTTGGTCTATATTCACAATACAGAGAAAAGATGGGAAGGGGAAAAGAAGATGAAAAAAGGAGTAACAAGATGTCAACAGAGTAGGCCAACCCTAGGCTTGTCTCCTCCCACAAACACATGTAGATAACTATCAAGTCATCCTTAGATTTGATCCTAGAAATAGACCTGAAGACTAACATAACAAATTCTAGTATATAGAATTTGTATTCTAGTACAAATTCTAAATTACTAAAGGGAGAGAAGAGGCCACATCAAGGAAGGTAAGGACTGTGGAGACATAGTTTAGGAGAGAAATGAATCATGGGTACTGCAGAGGAGAAGGAGCCACTGTCCCAGAGAAGGGGGGTTGGGGGTGGGGAGAGATGGAGATGGAGAGAGAGAAGCATCTGGGAATGCACAAGGAGGGTGTTTCCCCAAAGCCATTTGCTTGGAGAACAATAGGGGCTGAATTTCACGAATTCTCCAAACCATCAGGGCTTAAAGCCTGGTGGTTTAAAGGTCAAGGGGCTTGACTGGGATAGAGCCTGAGGGCATTGCCCTGCTCCAGGGGAGAAGACAAGCAAACAACATTGGGGCAGACAGTGTGGAAACCTGGGACACACAGTGAGAGATGATTCATTCCTCTCAGGGAGCATCCCTGGGAGGCAAAGCAGGATAAACAGGGAGTAATTTTGAATGTGTTCCCTCTATTCCATTATTTGTAAGATTTTGATGAAGATGAAGATGGTCTTGTTTTTGTTGTTGTTGTTGTTGATTTTTTAATGGTAGAAGGCACCAATGAAAACACGTGGTCTTGGGCTTTTCTGTGCTGGGAAATTTTTGATTCCTAATTCAACTTTAATTCTTACTATTGGTCTAAGAAGATTTCCTACATCTTGGACTCAAGATCCATGAGGCAATCTTGATAACTTGTGCATTTTTAGGGATTATCTGGTTTTTTTCCCCTAAATTATCTGATCTGTTACTATATAATTGTTCATAGTAATCCAATTGAACTATGGACTTCTGGTTTATCTGTTGTATTGTTTTCTCTCCCATTTCTCATTTTGCTTTTTGAATCTTTTTTTTTTTTCCCTTAATGTAGTTAAAATATTGCCATTTATTTTTGGAAAAACAGGTCATTACTTTCAATGTTATGTTATTGCTTATTCTGGTCTCTATTTCTGATTTTTTCTTTATTATTTTCTTCCTCTACTAAATTTCATCTGTGTTTCTTCTTTTTCTAATTCCTTGTGCTGTAATGTTAAGAAAAAAGCTCAAGGGTGCCTGGGTGGCTCAGTGGGCTTAGCATCTGCTTTTGGCTTAGGTCGTGTGGGATGGGGTCTCATATTGGGCTCCTTCCTTAGCAGGGAGTCTGCTTCTTCTCCTTCTGCCCCTCCCACTGCTTGTGCTCACGCTCCCTCTCTCTCTCTCTCTCAAAGTCTTTTTTCAAAAAAAGTTCAAACAACTTCATACAAATTTCACTCCTAAGATCTGCTTTTGCTGCATCCCATAGGTTTTAGAATATGGTTTCTTTTGTTTTGAGACATTTTGATTTGCCGTCTGAGTTCTGGTTTGGCCCATTGTTTGTGCAGTAGTGTTTAATATTTACATATTAAATACTTAATATTTACATTGCAGATTTTCTACCTTTTTTATTGTTGATCTTTAGTTTTATACCATTGTGGCTGGAAAATCTACTTGATAGGATTTTTGTTTTCTTAAATTTGTAGTATTTGTTATGTCTTTCTTTACCTGTTTATTTGATTTAACCAGAGGATTCTTTTGTGTGTACTTGAAGAAAATGCATATTCTGTTTTTCTTGGATGGAATATTTTATATATTTTTTAGAACTATGTATCCTGAAGTAGGGTTCAAGTAAAAAATATCCTTGTCAAAAAATAACTGTAGGGGTGCCTGGGTGTCTCAGATGGTTGAGCACCTGCCTTCAGCCCAGGTCATGATCTTGGGGTCCTGGTATCGAGCCCCGCGATGGGCTCCCTGCTCAGCAGAGCCTGCTTCTCCCTCTTCCTCCCCATCTCAAAATCTAAAAAATAATTTTAACTGAGGGTGATGAAGTTCTAGAACCTAGGTGAGGTTCGGTGGACTGAGGTCCGGAGCCGATGACCAAAAAAGAATTCTTGAGACATCTTTAGTGCAAAATGGTGATTTATCAAAGCACGGAACAGGACCTGTGGGCAGAAAGAGCTGCAGCCCTGGGTTGTGAGGGATGGCAGGTTATGTACCCTGCGGTTGGGGGAAGGTGAGGGGAAGGGAGTTTTCAATGGAGCTTTCATATGCTAAAGAGGGCCTGGGAGGTCCGGGGATTAACATCAAGATAGTTGGGAGATTCCTGGTGGGATGTCGCAATTCTGCTATCAAGCGTCTTTGTTAGTGAGATTTAAGTTCTGAAGAGATTTAACTATATTTACATTTCCTTCTATCTCAGCCTCCTTCAGTTTTGTGTCTGGAGGGGAGGGCAATCTTACTGCTTGAGGAACTGAGTTATTTGCCTCTGGAAATTATCAATAGCACAAGGTAACTTATTTGTTTGTAGATCTCTAGGACATTTGTAAACCAAGGGGAACTATTTGTTTCTCGTTTGTGGTGGTCAGGCGTGCCTGAGGAATGCTACACAGTACCGAGGGGAGCGGATGGAGTTGGGGGGGTGCAAGATGCCAGCTTTTGCTTTGTCCTCAGCCAGCCTCCTGCTCCTTCATCGAGGGTACTTGTTTAAAATAAAGTATCATACGGGAGGTTGGTGGGGTATGGGAGAAATAGGTGAAGGGGATTAAGAGTGTACTCATGATGAGCGCTAAATACCGATGTATAAAATCCTGAATCACTATGTTGTACGCCTGAAACTAATGTAGCACTGTATGTTAATTATACTGGAATTAAAATAACTTAATTTTTTAAAAGGCTAATGGCAAGTACTAACATTACTACAGTTGAAAAATCCAGGGTTTGGGGTGCCAACCGCTGTGCAGTCAAAAATCTGCATATAACTTGACTCCCCAAAAATGAATACTGCTGTCTACTGTTGACCAGAAGCCTTGCTGATAATAGTCAGTTAGCCCATATTTTGTATGTTTCATTGTCTTATTATATATTATACTCTTAGAATAAAGCAAGCTAGAGAAACGACGTGCGGAAAATTGAAAGAAAATACATTAATGTATAGTTTTTAAAAAAAGCCATATGTGGGTGGTAAACCTTACAGTAGCCCAGATCTGTCTGTTTCTTCGACTGTGTGTGAATGCAGCAGACCCAGGGATACCCCTTCCTCCAGCCTCAAACCACCCTCCAACCAACCTCTTTTCTAGTCACAACCTGGAAACCATCTTCTAGCCATTCTCTGCCTCTGGGACCAGCCAGTACCACTTTTTCAGCTTATTGCCAAATCAACCATGAGCTCCCAAATTAGTTAGAATTACTCCATCTAGGTAGAGGCCATCAAGCACCTGGTCACAGCATGTATCTACAGGCCTCCTACACTTACTCTTTGGCTCCTATTTCTGCTGCGATGATGTGGCTCTTGGGGACACAGGCCACTTCTTCCATGAGCTGGCCAAGGAGAAGCTGAGGGTACCAGGCCTCTTTAAGATGCAAAAACAATGCTGTGGCCATGCTCTCTTCCAGGACCTACAGAGCTTTCCCAAGATGAATGGGACAAAAACCTGGACACCACAGAAGCCACCATAGTCCTGGAGAAGAACCTGAACCAGTCCCCCTTTTTGATTTGCATACCCTGGGTTCTGCCTGTGAAGACCCCCATCTCTGACTTCCTGGATAACAACTTCCTAGGGGAGGAGGTAAAACTTGTCAAGGCAACCACCTGACTAACCTTCCCAGGCTAGCTGACCCCCCATGTTGGGCTGAACAAGTAACTCTTCTAAGGGCATATCCTCAGGGCACCTGTGTGGCTCAGTGGGTTAAGCCTCTGCCTTCGGCTCAGGTCATGATCCCAGGGTCCTGGGATTGAGCCCCACGTTGGGCTCTCTGCTCAGCAGGGAGCCCGCTTCCCCCTCTCTCTGCCTGCCTCTCTGCCTACTTGTGATCTCTCTCTCTGTCAAATAAATAAATAAAATCTTTAAAGGCATATCCTCAAGCACAATTAGGAGCCTCCAGAGCCCAGCAGCCATTTGGGGGCTTCCTCTGGCTCCCCCTCAGGGCTTCTCTGCCTAGATTTGCTTAGAGCTGCTAGGCAGTTTCATCTTCTGTTTGTTTATTTGTTTAACTACCCTGAAGCCCATTCCAGAAGGAAAACAATGAAGTGGTGCTTGTTTGGTTGGGTTGGGTTGGGTTGGGGGAGGATGGGCATGTGTAGATGGATTTGTGCGGTTCAAACCTGTGTTCAAAGGTCAAGTGTAATTATTTTTCTAGTCTCTTTTCAATAAATACATTTACGTAATTGTGTTATATATCCAGGTCTGGAAACTTTTTACTAAGAAGTATAGCAGAAGTATTACACCATTTTGAATATGACTTTATTATACATTTACAGTGTCCTAGGTTTTGTGTTAAGAGATTCACATAAGTGGTTAATTGAATCATATCCACATTTTAAGGTAATCATCCTAATTTTTAAAAATTTAAGGTAATTGCCTTAATTTTGTAAGTAAAGAAACTATGGCATCCTGCTATTTTTAAAACATTTTACAGAAGAATTAACTAGCGTGCTTATTAGAAATACAAATTAACATACCTCTACTCCAAACATTCTGAGTCAAAATCTCAAAATAGACAAATTCAGTCAGCACCCCCAAATGATTTTTCTGCTCTACTGAAAAGTGAGCACTATTGCCTCTTTGTAATACTGTTAGCTGTGCGTCATCTAGCTATAACCAATAACATATTTACATCATTCGTTTTCTCAGTCACTTATCTTGAATCATGCATAGGGGTATTAGAGCAAGTCTTAACGCAGGATTAGTTTAGGGAGATTTTCTAAAAGCAGCCATGGGGGAGAAAATGAATTAGTTTACTGTTTCCACCTGAGGTACTTATGAGGCAGTGAAACCGTACTGCATTCTGGTATTATAGCCTCTGTTAAAATGTCCTTCCTTTATTTCAGCTTCCAAAACAATTTCAAGTTCAGTTGGCTTCCACCTAAGTGATTTAACTTTTTCTAATTGGTTCAGCTGCCTGTTTTATTTTCATCTGAGACTTCTCACCAGTCCTTTCACTCACAACTGATTTTCTCAGGAGCGAAGTTACTTCTTTTAGAGACTTAATAGTTCACGTTTCTGTCCAAGACAACATGTTCTTTCTGGAGGACCCCCACACCTACACACACGTCCTACCCCAGTAATTGCTACACTGTCCATACATTGTAGAGGTGGAATATGTATGTCTGAAAGTGATTCTGTTTTGTAATTCATAGAATCTGAAAGGAAATGGCACACTTAGTTTAACACCCAAAGTAAGTTAGATGTTCTATAGATCAAATTCAGACTAATGCCCAGTAAATCTCATGATAAAATTGAGGCACTGATTTCAGCTCAGTTTGGAGGTTACTGCCAATTTGATTCACCAGAACACAGCAGTCTATTTCAGCTCTTAGTCTTTCCTTTTTTTTCTATAGGATTAAGTATGTCATTTCCAAGGACACAAGTCAGTGTGTCAATATTGCCAGTCAACTCAAAAGTAGTGGAGTCATTCACCAAATTCTGTGGTAACTATCTTCTGAAATGCTCATCTGGGCCACAAAGCTATGACTAAATATGTGGCAAACACAGCATTTTAAGTCACAAATCTTAGATCTTCTCTCTCATCCTGATTCATAATCTTGAGACATTTCTCACTTGAATGAAAAATTCAGGTCAAAAATACATTTTTTAAAGACTTTACTTATTTATTTATTTACTTACTTACTTACTTACTTGAGAGAGACAGAGACAGAACATGAGCAAAGAGGTGGAGGCAAAGGGAGACAGAGAAGCAGATCCCTTGCTAAGCAGGGAGCCCAATGAGGGACTCAATCCCAGGATCATGAGATCATGATCTGCGCCACTGGGATCATGAGCTGATCCTAAGACAGACTCTTAACTGACTGAGCCACCCAGGTGCACCTCAAAATATATTTGTAAGGAAAGTACTAAGTAATTTATTTTCTGAGTTCCCAAATGGGTATAAAATTCTATTGTCCATCTTTACTATTAAGAAGCCTGAGGACAACCTCATTCTCATTTCTTGGTACAGATTTCTTAACAGTTGTAAGATATCTTCATATTCTTGTAACTCAAATATTTTGCTATAATATTACTGGGTATCAATCACTTAAATCTCACCTAAGATATAATGAGCATTTCCTATATGGAAGACAATTTGTTTAATTTCAACTACTTTTTGGCTGAAAGATGTTTTCTTCCATTATGTTTTTCATTGTTGCTTCTATCATATTATTCCTATATCAGGAAAATTGTGTAATTCTAGAAAGAATTACACAAAGAAAGATTGTTTCTTTGTCATACATATCCATCATCTTTTAGCTATACTATAGCTGACAAATATACTTGCAAAAACAGTGTTCCTTTTATAACTCTAACGTTAAAAATTAGAAGTGCTGTAATACAAGCATTACAATTTCAAAATAGTTATCAAGTAATTGAAAGCTTGGACTTGGAAGCACGACTACTAGGAGTTCATTTAAGTAATGCTGGATAAATAGAAGATGTACTATTACTTCTCATTATGTTAAAGTTTCTAAATTAAATGGCTTAATGGCCACTTAGTTTATCAAACAATTTGACATTTTCATCAAAATCTGTAATTTATGATCAAGCTAAGTTTGATAAAATAATTTATCCTATAATACATATTTATCAATCCAAGAGGAGGTAATTTACTATAAGGGGAACTTGTAATTCCTGTTGAGAAAAATCTAAGTAATAAATGCCCTTACAAATATTGTCAGTCTTGATATATATAGTTATGAGCTTGGCAGTAAAACAAATTAGTAGAGTCTCTCTCAGTTCACATCTGCTAACAAGGAGTTTATAGTTCTCAATTTATTTTACTTTCAAAAAGGAATAACTTATGAGAGACTATATTTACATCCCTATAATTCTTACTTGTGATCATTTTCTCTGGCACTTGGAGTTATATAGTACAGAATAGCTCAGGACATTCTTTAGAGTTAAAGACAAAACCAGATAACCACTTCAGTATCCAAATAGTAATTTAAGGTCCTAGATTTTTACTAGAATAACATAAATGTTCTTCCCAACAAATAGGTAAACTGATGATAAGAAGGAGTTTAATTTTGACATTTGGTGAGCTTAAGGCAGCATTTTTGCAACTTCACTTTGGGGGAAAAAAACACCACCTAGTTTTGTGAGGCATTAATGGTAATGCTAAATAACAAGATAGCCATAGCATACTTTACAGTGGTAAAATATTTAGGGAACATCAAATGTTATATCCCACACTCAGAATACTAGATTAGGGCCTGAAATGTATTATAATACTAAATAAAACTTACTGAACTCAGTATTTCCTAAACTCGAATTATAGACACTTTTGTCACATATTCAGTAATAACCTGAGGAAAATTATTCCATGAAACACCCCTTTTAAAAATCTGCCCTAAAGGTTATACTAATTGGCACACCCATACTGGATAATTGGGGGGAGGGAGTTTAACAAAGGGACCAATTACAAAGTTGTGGATAAGACTAAGGAAATACAAGATGCTATATTTTGATGGTCTAGCAACATCATGATACCATTACCACCACTCATAGCCCTAAGGGACAGAGGGAAGGAGCAGCATAGACTGCTATCATGCAGAGCTGTGGCCTTTGGTAGAGGGACCTAGCCAACCCCATAAGATACAGCAAAAAGGAAGCTATGGGAATAAATACCCAGATCCACTCTTTTTTCACTCTGTGATCACCTATCCTTGGTCCCCTAGGCCAAACTCAACCAAAGCCAGGAAGACTAAGGGCCCACATCAATTCTGTCCATAAAGTTCAGTTTTCTTGGATACATAGCAGGATATAATGGGGTAAATAATAGATCTGGTTGGGCAAATATCCAGCACAGTAATACTACATCTGAGGTCTTCTTAGTATATTTCCCTTCCAAGTATAGTATATTAGTTTATTAATTTTTTAAAGATTACTTTGTTGAAATAATTACCTATCAAAATTTACTAAGCTTCTACTACAACAGTAAACAATGACAAAGGAGCCGAGAGCCAAGAAGACATGGGAGCAATGTAACTATTAAACGGAAATGCAATTTAATTAGGGCTATAATAGAAGTATGACTAGTATGACTAAATTGCTGTAAGTTTACAGGGGGGAAAAGTAACTAACTGCCTAGGAAAGCCAAAAAGGCACTAAAGAGGAAGTGATACGTGTTTGAACAGAGTCATAAAGCACAAATAGATTTTCTAGGCAGGGTGGCTGGGACAGTCAGGGAGTGCATTTCTTTCTTTTCTTTTTTTTTTTTTTAATTTAATTTAATTTTTTCAGTTCTAAGATTGGTTGTTCATGCACCACACCCAGTGCTCCATGCAATACGTGCCCTGAAGGGACACTAGGTAAAGGCAAGGAGGTGTGAAAAGGCAGGCATATTTTGTGTTAGGGTTTGATAAAAGGTTCTGAATTGTTGATTATGCAGGGCATGCTCTGGAGTTCGGGGAGGTAAAAATGGAAGCACTGATGAAGTACTTGTCATAATTCTAGGACTCTGGAATTTGTTCCATACTTAAGATTCGTTTTCAGTGTCCTTTTAAGTAAGAAAGTACCCCATGTGGACTACAGATGGGATAATAGTGACTCTGAGCCCCAACTCAAATCAGTATTTACTTATTCCATCCTTCTGAGGCTATGGGTTGCTCTCATACTACAGAGAACAACCTTTTTGTTTTCGACTATGATTGCAACATGATCAATTCAGTATAATTTTAGGATGTGCCATCTGAAATTGTGGTTGTTCAAATAGTATAAGAGAGCCTTTTATAGAAGAACAGCCCAAATTGTTCTGTTGGCAGGCTCACTTTCTGATACATATCACTATGGTTGTGCTAGATAATAACTGGCAAGAGCACACCTTACAAATTTAGCCCTCCATGGTTCACATAAGTCCTGAGTGCCAATTTTCATAGAAACTTAAATTAATCCTTCCTCCACTGCCTTGTCCAATTAACTGTTCTCCAATTAACTTCAAAACAAAATAAGATTTCCAATAAAAGACTTCAGGGCACAACCTAACTTTGGATGGCATTTACAAATTACTTCCCCTTCCTGGCCTGATTATTATCAGATCAAACCATGAATGAACCATTCTGAATTATTGAATGTAATGAACCAAAGAAATAGAAATGTGCCTGTGGGGATAAAAGTTCATTCTCCTGAGGTCTATCTGTATTTCTATCCCGTGTGTTGTTTCTCAGATCAATGCTTAGAAGGGTATCTCAAAAATAATAGCAAGTGCTTTAGTCCTTTGTCTGAAATATGTTTTTTCCTTAGATTCCTGTTCATCTCTGTCTTGGCCACCAAACAGACATCTAAGGGCACCAATACATAATGCTTTTTGATAATCAGTATTCGAGAAATGTATAACAGAGCATCCTTGACACTTAAAGGCTGTTTTGCCTAAACCAACCCTTCTCCAAATCCCTATTTTAACCCCATCCCCATAGTAAAATCATTTTCTTTATTCTTGGCCTATTCCTATTCTTGGCCTAACGCTCCCACCCATCCCTACCTTGTGAGTTACCTCAGAGCACTTACCATATCAATACACAATTATTTACCCACATTTCTCCCTTGCTTCCTAGACTGTGACTCCTTAATCTCAGGAACTATTTCTAATATATCCTTGTAACCCCAGAAAGCCATAAATGAGTATATGATAAATTGAAGGGACCTTTACCATAAGTAGCAACCACTGAAATAATATGCAACTTATTTTTCTCGTCCTAACCATACTGCCAATATCTTAACCCAGAAATCAATCAAGAGTAGCACCACTGAAAGAGAACTGGAGTATGAGGCCGAGTTGCTCTGAATCATAATGATTCAAAGACTGGAATATATTTCACCTTAACTCCAAACTACTATCATGCATATTGGACCCCAAGTTCTCATCCAAATAGACTTTTAACCTGCCATCCATTTCAACTGTGGTTCTCATTTTGGTTGTCACATCTCCTTGAAACTAAGAAGTATTTGTACAACCCTAAAAGATCTTTATTTTTAAAAGTTACAATCACCAGTTGGAAGTAAACCAACTACAGTAAAAATATCTGAACAAAATACAAAAAGGCAGTTACCTAAAAACTCTGAAAAGTAGTAACTAGACTGAAAAGGACAGTCAAAACTTGAAGTGGCCAGTACAGTAGTTTCCTAGAGTACTGCCCCTCACCCCACCTTCACCTATTACAGATGGAATCGTGTCCCTCCAAAATTTATGTTGGGATCCTAACCCCTAGTATTTAAATGTGACCTTATTTGGGTGTAGTGTCCTTTCAGAGATGATCAAGTTAAAATGAGGTCATTAGGGTGGTCCCTAATCCAATAGGACCAATATCCTTATAAAAGCAGAAAATTTGATCACAGAGACATGCACATAGGAAGAATGCCATGTGAAGATCACAATCTTACTGCCACAACCAAGAAGCAACCAGAGGCAAGGAGAGAGGCCTGGAACAGATCCCTGAAACAGATCTCTCCCTAGTGCCAGAGGGAATATGGCCCTGACAACACTTTGATCTCAGAGTTCTAGCCTTCAGAGCAATGAGACAAATTTCTATTGTTTAAATGACTCACTTTATGGCAATCTGTTATGGCAGCTCTACAAACTTAATATATCATCTTTTCTCTCCTGGCTTTGATGAAGATGACCCCAGTTATGGAACTATTCAATGGGCATAGACAGCAAAAATCTAAAAGAGAATTCTTGTCTTTCTAGAAAGAGAACAAGGCACAGTGGATCCGAGAAGCCAAAAAGTGTGTGTGTGTAGGGGGCGGGGCCGGGGGGGTTCCTGTCAAGTAGAGAGATGGAGATGGGAACTCCATGATCCAGCACAAGTTCTAGGCTCACCCCTGCAAGCATATGTTATATGCACAATACAAACCGAGTTCACTACAAAGGTTATAAAAGCTGAATACTGCAAAACATCATCTACTTGCTAAAATAAGCCCTGAGTGGCACACACAGAATTTAGTCAAAGCAACATAGTAAAGGTTATGAAAAACGAATTGATATTAGAAATCCCACCCACAGAAAGGGAGATAAAATGAATGGTCTAAACTTACCCAGGTTGTAGGTTGATTACCTCAAAAATTTAAGATGGTTGGGGTGAGGAAGTAGAAATCAAGATTATCTGGAGGACAAAGGAACACATGATGTGAAATTCAAAATATTATAATATTTATATAATTATATAGTAGATAATATTATATATCATATTTCTATATCAGCATATAAATACAACAATTTGATCAATTCTCATTGGAAAAGACAATCAAGTAATTACAATCCCATGATGACCCAGATGTTGAAATCATCAGTCCAATACTTTAAAAGCATCCATTGTAACTATGTTCACGAAATGTTAGCAAGAAATTTAGAACTTGATACATGCATGAAAAGTAACAAATACTAAACATTTGGACAATATTCTTCTTAAGTTCTTTAAAAGATGCATTTTTGGGGGCGCCTGGGTGGCTCAGTGGGTTACGCCTCTGCCTTCGGCTCGGGTCATGATCCCGGAGTCCTGGGGTCGAGCCCCTCGTCGGGTTCTCTGCTCAGCGGGGAGCCTGCTTCCTCCTCTCTCTGTCTCTGCCTGCCTCTCTGCCAACTTGTGATCTCTGTCTGTCAAATAAATAAATAAAATCTTTAAAAAAAAAAAAAAAGATGCATTTTTTGAAGAAAACAAAATGAATATTTCCTGGTGGGGCTGTTAATATATGTATAGGATATACATTATATGTGTGTGACAACTCTAATATAGGGAAAAGGATAAAGGGGCCTACAAGAGATCATAAGAAGCATAGACCATAAAACAAATCTTAACAAATTTGAAGAATTAAGACCTAGAAAAAGTATTCCTCTAATAACAGAATTAAACTGAAAATCTTCAAAATAACACAACACTTAATAAAATCCTAACAAATCCCAGGTAACTTTTCTTTTAAGATATTGACAAGAAAATTCAAAAGTTTATAGAGAAAGGGAAAAACATTGGAATAGCAAAAACAACTCTGCAAGAGAACAAAGTTAGAGAACACATACTAATTTAAAATAACACGAGTCAAAGAGAAGTCTCAATTAAAAACTATTTTAAACTAAATGAAAAGATGACATACTAAAATTAGTATGATATAGCCAAATCAGTACTTAGAAAAATATTTATAGCATAAATGATTAAAAACTTACTGTAAAGATATAATAATGACACTATAAAGTGTCATTGGCAAAAGGATACACAGTTCAGTATAAAAGAATAGTCTAGACATTGACCCACACAAGTAAGAAAAATTAAATTTTAACAGAAGCACAGAGGTAATAGGAAAAAAAATAAGCCTTTCAAAAAAATAGGTGAAAATAAATCGATAAATCCATTAAAAAAAAATAAAACAAACTTCAACCCACCCCTCATATCATATACAAACAACTCAAAATGCGTCATAAACCAAAATTTCTATGAAACTTCCAGAAAAACAGGACAGAAATTCTTTGTGATCTTGAGTTAGGTAAATCATGATTCATAAAAGAAAAAAAAAAGATAAATTTCATCCAAAACCAAAAGTTCTGTTCTGTGTAAGATACTGTCAAGAGAATGAAAAGATAAGCCATGAAGGTGGGAGAAATTATTTGCAAATCACATCTGACAAAGATGTAGCATATAAGAACCAAAAAAAAAAAGGCGTTAAATATTTGAATAGATAATTCCATCAAAGAATTACAAGATGGCAAATAAGTGTGTGGAAAGAAGTTGAACATTGCTAGTCATTAAATAAATGAAAATTAAAACATGACAGGACTATACATCTATGAGAAAGATGAAACTGAAACAACAACCAAATGTTAGTGAGAATGCTGAGCAACTGGAATACTCATACATTTCCAGTGAAAATTAAGTGCTACATTCGCTTTAGACAAGTCTGCCAACTTCCTATCAAGTTAAAAATGTATAACTTTATGACACAGTGACCACACTTCCAGGCATTTACCCAAGAGAATTTAAACAGGGTCACATCAAAACCTGCATGTAGAAATGTATCATAAATTTTTAGAACTTCACATTTTCCTGATGCTTCAATATCCCTCAAAAAGGCTGTGAGTACTCCACCCAGGCACGCCAAGATGATAAGGCTGGTCCTTGCTGCTACAAGATCCCCTTCTAACCCTCCCATGGCTATGACCTCGTGGCATTCAACAGCACCAATGAATTCCCTCATACCTTTGCTGGAAACTTCACCCTGACCACCCAATAAAGGCATTTGTCCACCAAGTCCTCAACTCTCTCAGCTCCCCACTTGCTTGGCTGAACCCATCTCCTAGAAGCTCCTTCTATATGGCCCTCCATTTCTCTCTAATAGGACCTAGGAGTATAATAAGACCTTGAATTTCATATGTCTGAGTTTAATTTCTGTGACCATGCTGGAATGCTCCTTAAAGCATCCAGGAGGGGAAGTTACTGCCCCATTTACAACACAAAAAGTTTTATAGCAACTTTCTTCATAATTAGTCAAAACTGGAAACAACCCTATTATCTTTCAGCTGATGAATGAAAATAGAAAATAAAAAGAAACAAATTGACACAATGCATAAATAAACCTGAAGTATACTAAGTAAGGGAAGCCAGAATCAAAAAACCTTATACTAGATGATTCAATTTATACAACATTATGGACAAGGTAGAACTACACAGACACAGTAGATCATCTGTTGCCAGGAATTAGGGGCAGCATGAGGAAATAAATTGGGGTAATAAGACTCTTCTATATCTTGATGGTAGTAGTTAAGGACACTGCCCATTTGTTATAATTCTCAGAACTGTACACCAAAAAGAACTTCATTGTGTTAGTTTAAAAAATACAAATTTTAAAAAGCATTTTAAAGTTAAGGTTTCCAGAGTCTTCTGTTGCTCTTAGAAAATGGTAAAGTATGGGACTATTAGGATAAACAATTGATCTCTATGAATATTTATGACCTGAGAACAAAAATATATTAAGACACTTAAATAGGTTTTTCTATATTACATTTTGACAGTACATTGTGTGTATAAATACTGCTCTTCCCTACCTTAACACCATTTGGTAAGACAGATGGCAAATTCTAGAACCACAAAACTCTTGTGTTCTTATCCAAAGACAAGAACGTAAAAAGAACTACTAAGATATGGTGATCTGTAAATATATATATACGTATATGTACGTATATATATATCTGACACTGAGATAAGAAAAATATAGTTTTCCTATATATTTGGTCCCTCGGATGATGAAAACCTAGTTTTCATATATATTTGGTCTCTGTCCACAGTTCCTGGTTCATAGCTCCCCAAACCACTGGAATTTCCTGTGATAAGAGCATAAAGTTGACTTTCACTAGGTTTCTGAGCTGACTTTTAGACCCCACTCAAAGGCAGAAACTAGTCACTGGGAGCACCCACAATGTGATTACAGGGGTGAAACTTTCAGCCCTAGCTCCACTCCCAGAAAGGGGAGATATGCTGGACCTAGTCAATCATGACTGTGTAAGGAAGCCTTAATTTAAAAAAAAAAAAAAAAGAAGAAGAACAAAAGGCAGAGGTTCAAAGAGTTCCCATGCTGATGACCTCACACAGAAGTCCTGGGAGAGTGCTATGCTTGGAGAGGGCATGGAAGCTCCACACCCTTTCTCCATACTTTGCCACACATATTCCTTCATCTGGCTGTTGATTCATATTGTGTTATGTCCTTTAATAAACTGGTAAAGCTAAGTGTTTCCCAAGTACTGTGAGCTGCTCTAGCAAATTAATCAAAATCTGAGGAAGAGGATGTTGGAATGTCCAATCTGTAGCCTATTGGTCAAAAGCACAGGTAACAACCTGTGGCTTACAAACTTTGAGGATGGAGGTAGAGGAAAGTCTTGTAGGACTGAGTCCTTAGCCTGTAGAGTCTGATGCTCTATCTCCTGATAGATGGTGTCAGAACTGAGCTGAACTAGCAGACCCCCAGCTAGTGTTCGAGAATTGCTTTGCGTTGAGGGAAACCCTCCTGCCGCCCTGAGGGTGGAATCCTGAGGAAGAACTTGTAGAAGTCCTACTTTATCTCTTTTGTTGCTGTTAATTTAATTAACATTTATTTCATTTGAGTACACAGTATGATTGATACCTTTTTTTACAAGTTCATTTTTTTTATTTAAATTCAATTAAGATATAGTGTATTATTAGTTTCAGAGGTAGAGTTCCATGATCCTACTCTATTTCGGAATAAAAGTTCTTTCTGCTTTTCCCCATTCATTAAAAGCTCTAAAGAATTTCCCAACTGTTAACTTTCTCTTTTCTCCTAATTAGTAATGTTTTAGCAAAAGTAGTAAAAAGAGGAAGGATGAATTCCATTTGCTCTTAGGAAGAGTCCATTTTCTCTCTTTTACCCCCCAGATGTGAGAAGGGCAAAGTAGATAAACAGGTACATAGACTCCTTATCCAAACAAAACAAACTCAAGCAGTCCTATTTTAAAGGTTAAAGGAAAATAGCCAGTGTTAATTTAAGATATCCAACTGTTTGCATTCAATTAAAAGGGTTAAGTAAATAGTTGCAAAGTGTTTACTATAATGAGTATTTGCTATTGTGTATTATAATTATTTGAATAAAATTATCTATTGGGATAGCAGCAAAATTAGGATAATAAATTCAGTTGTGATTCTGGCTCTTATGTTCCTTGGGTCCCTGGTACTTCGATATTGATCTGGATGGAGTGTCTTGAATGTGATGAGTAAATGTAAATAAGAGAATCGTTTGCACTACCTGGAAGTTGAAATCAGAAAGTAGCTGCGATCACATAAAGATGAAAAGTTAGCAAATATCTATTTGTTTTGGAATAGGAATACTGTACTATACAGAGCTTACAGTTTTGACTTACTATAATATTTCTCCCTGATGGTAATAGTGCACATAATTCAACAGAAAATTGTTTATATAGTCAATATTTATTAAAACTTTTTCCATTGTTTGTATATAATGATAGTGGTTGATATCTAAAATGAGGCTACCTGTACACCAGTAAAAACTTTGACAGACAGCTACAAATGGAGTCAAACAATAAAAACAAAAAAAACCCTTGGGTAAAACATGGGCCTCGGTCATCACAAAGTTAATGAAATGAGGGATTCATCTAAATCCATCTGTTCTGGCTGCGGTTTGACACCTCTGATAATTTTCTGTTCCAATTTAAATATCAAAGGGGCTTCAAAGACAGAAGCAGGGATTCCAAGAATATGGTAGTTTAGGGGCCAGGGAGTAAGGGGTGAATTTCAGCCAGAGTCAAAAAAGAATGGGTCCAGAGACTATCAGTAGATGAATACAGGACCCTAACTCCTTTGCTACTATTGAGGAAGGGGATTGCTGAATGCCTCAAGTTTCCCCACAGGATTTCACCCTTCTGTCCATTGTTTTCCCTAACCCCTATCTTGACCACCACCACCACCACAAGCCTTAGCCTACCACCACACCCTCTGTCTGCCTTTATGGAGATCAGGAGCTGGGCAAAGGTCAGCGCCAAGTGCCAACTGTTTGATATTCAAGTCCACATTATTGCTGTATTATCCACATACTGCTACATTTGGGAGACTAAAAGAATGCAAGTTTTTTTGAGACACAAATCTGGTAAGTACCTAATGCATAGAAGTTGTTGTGGAGGTCTTAGACTTCCATGTAAGATTGCCAAATTTTAATCTTAGGAAAAACTATCGTGCTGTACTAAGCACTAGGGATTTCAAAATCTAGCCGAGGAGAAGATCCTCAATTACATATGTATTTTACTGAATTATAGTTGTAACAGTGCTAAAATACTGTGTAATCCTTGGTTTTCATCTCCTGTCACAAAGCAGATCTTTCTCATGTATCATCAATCTAAACCCATAAAACACAAGCCGGGGTGGGAGAGGGGGTGGGGAGGAGGAATGCTATGGCTTCAGATATTTCCCAACACCTGTCTTATAAAAGCCTAAATGTCCCATGGGCTCAATAGTAGGTATCTGAACACTCCTTCAAGGCTTATTTTTATTTGAGAGCAGATTGCTGCAGTTGAGCGACTATAGCAGGCATATGAAAACAAACTCCTAGCTCTTATGGACTCCTAAGCTTATTCTTGGAAAGGTCTCTCTACCCCATTAAAATAAACAAGCAGTCTTCTGTTCCAAATAACCTTAGAAATCTTGTATTACTCCAATCCTGTTAAGTCTATTATGATCTAGTCTGAGAGTTCATCTAATCCCTAGACTCAGAACTAAAAAGCCCCTCTCCTCAAAAGGAAAAAAAAAAAAAAAAAGTCTGACAGCTGGGACTTGGAGTTTCTAAAAGTGTGCCTGAAGCACATGAGCCTGGATACATCCACAGAATATCAATACAGCCATTAAATCCAAGAGCTAAAAATTCCACACAGCAACACAGAAAAGGAATCTTCCCAGAGACTAGAAACTCTGCAAATACAGGGCTTTGCTAAATTGCTCCCTGAGTTTTGCAAATCAGGCTCTCCAAACTCCAGAACTTTTTATCATCAGGAACTGTCTGCATTTCTGTCTTTTCCTTCAGGCATACCAACACACAGAGACAGCACTACAGTCAACACATCTGTTCAGCTAAGGCAAAAGCAGCAATTCAGGGAGACATACCTAACTAAAGGAAACTGCATTTATACGTAATTACCCATGGTGTTGTAATGGTGCAAATTTTATGATATTCATCTTATAGATTTATATTGCTACATGGGGTGTCATTTTGAATTATTGCTAGATTAATAAAACCACAAGACCAGGTTTAAGTGGAAGGTTTATGAAAAGTGTTTATGACAGGATCAGTCAGGCTTCAGGCAGGATTAAACTTAAAACTTTTTACCGTTTGGGATTGAATTGCTTAATGAACCAATCAGCACTTTATTTTCCGCCTTCAGCCAAACATTTTTTAAAAAGGATTCTCAACCATTAATCATCAATTTAGACTTCCACAGGTACTAAATACAAACACGTGTGAAACCTAACCCCTCAGGAAGGAAAAAGGACCTCAACTTTGTGTCTCAAAGGAGAAGATCTGAGAAAAATATCAGCATAACTCTTTGAACGTGTTCATGGGATTAGAAGCATCATTTTCTCTATGATAAGATTTTAGAACCCAAAACTCAAGTTTGGTCATGAGAATGTTAGTATCCCCAAAGATAAATTTGAGTTGTTGCTAATTGCTCTCTTTAAGGCAGATCAAAAGCAATTAGTAGGATATTCCCTGATCGGCATTTTCAGAAGTACTTTGACTGTTTCTGCAACTGAAGTGCCCAAATGGTAGGAACGGAAGAACACTTGCATGGAAAATATTGCAGGACCGAATAAAAAAAACCTTTTTTTTTTTTTTAAAGTAGTTAACATATTGAGGAACTTATTAACCTCTACAATCCAGAAGAGAGGGGGAGTCAGAATAGTTTTTAAAGATCTTTTAAAGAGTAATACACCATACACAGGGTATGACAGAATTCTAAATAACCTCTGATTGTATGGATTTGAACAAACAATAGGATAAAGAGCATTCTTTAAAACGAATCCTCTGCCTACTTTCACGGCAAAACTGTCCCATGTGAAAATGTTAAACCTATCCCATAGTTGACTAAAGCATTCTTTAAATATTTTAAATGCAATATATAGAAAGCATAATTCTCAAAAATTAAAATTTTACAAATACCAAATCAGTATCTTGTAATCAATGGGATGTTCTATTTACAGAGCATTTTAGCTTTCTCAGAGGCTTCACTAGACTCTATAATTTTATCTTCACCAAAGGGAATTAAATCTCAAGGTCACAGTGACTCATCCAACCCCCCAGAAGCAGTAAGTAGCAAAGCTGATATTTGAGCATATTATCTTTGGATTATAAATCTAGGGGGGTTGTACTATAGTGAATACCCCCTACTACAAGGGTAGAGCTTATAGATTTGTTACTTGGAAAGTTATGCTTAGCCTCAGTTGCTAAGTAAGTGAATATGCTTTATCTACCTGGATCTTGTTGTAAGATTACTGGGCTTGGGAGTCGAAACAACAAACAAATTCTGACCCTATTACTACAATTTACTACTTATGGGCAACTCATTTTGCCTTTCCAAACTTCTGTTTCTGTAAATATAAGAAAGAGCCATAAAATGTAATTTAAAAATGTGCTGTGAGTCTAATGAGTAACTGTTAAAGATGCTAGAAATAGTAAACCTACATTATTTGTATCTAATTCAATCCTTCTTTAAAGCATCTAATACCACACTTTATTTACATCTGATACCTAAATGCTTCTAAGCATTGCCAGCTTCCATACACAAAAGCATCTAAGCTATTTAATTCAGTGAAACAACTTCATGTTTGAATAATGGTTGAATTCAATTACTATTTTGCTGTTTGAATTACCAGTATGAATGTACTGACTACAGTCAGTAACCTAAATTCTAGTAACAAAGAAGTTTCTCACGTCTTTAAAGTGAAGTAAGAGGCTGAAGAGAAAATCTGGGCCATTCAGAAACTCTTTTTTTTTTTTTTTTTAATTTGACAGAGAGAAATCACAACTAGGCAGAGAGACAGGCAGAGAGAGAGGAGGAAGCAGGCTCCCTGCAGAGCAGAGAGCCCGATGTGGGGCTCGATCCCAGGACCCTGGGATCATGACCTGAGCCGAAGGCAGAGGCTTTAACCCACTGAGCCACCCAGGTGCCCACCATTCAGAAACTTTTAACAGTCTTCTCGAAAGGGGCATTTGTTAAAGCCCCCCTGCCAAAAAGAAAGTCAAAATATGAATTCAAGAAGATCTAGAAAGTTGTAATATCCACAGTGGAAGAAAACATTTAAGGGTTTACGTTGTCTCAGGCAACCTGCTGAGCCAATTTCAAACATTATCTCATCTGAACCCCATACAATTTCTGTGGGAGTATTAATATAGTTCCTATTTCACAGCTGATGTTTCCAGAGCTAGAATGCTTTGTTTGTGGCACACAGCCACCAACAAAGGGAAGGGAAGGGAAGGGAAGAGTTGATACCCACCCCATTTCTAGCCACCATACACTAGAAGAGATGGTTTCCTTCCCTTGATGTCCCTATCCCTCTCCCTCCAGTCTCCTATTTCCTTCTCCTAGCCCCAGGTTCTTTTGGTGGTCTGGTTTTACACGCCAACCTTCTCTGAAAAAAAAAAAAAAAAAAAAAAAAAAAAAAAAAAAAGTCTTATTACTGAATACTAGCACATATCCCTATTATATGCAAGATATATATATATATACCCTTGTTATATGCTAAACATATATACCTAGTATACACACACACACACACACCTAATATGTATCCTGTATTAACATTTTTTATACCTCTTTGCTTCATAAAAGATGAACAGAGTAATAAATAAAAATAAGATCGTTCTTGACCCTTGATGCCTCTATATAAATATCCTCACCCTACCACAATGTGAGCGAAGAGTAGATGGTGACTCAACTATTCAGTTCATTAAAGAATGACAAGTCCCGTTTATTAAACTACACTGTAAGCCAGCTACAGGCCCAGTCCATTCATAGGGAACGTCTGCACAGACCATCTATTACCCATACCTGCATTCAGTTCCTCAAACTTGTCAACCTCTTCCTTTCCTAAAGACCCTTGACTCTGCTTGAAGCCTCTCTTCAAGATCTAGACCTTATTTTAAATGTTACAGCCTCACAAAGGTCTTCCCTGACCTTATGCTATAAAGAATTTCCCCAATTATTTTCACTCAGAACAATGTTTATTCTCATTGTAACCTTTCAGTTTGTAATTGCTTGAAATATTAACCTCTTCACTTATTATTGTCCTATAAGATGACAAGGACTAAGTTTTTCAAAATGTTGTGCAACTAACCTTATCCATATCCAAAACCATTCCAACACTCCATACTGAACACTTTTTCTATTTAGCAGTTTCTCCCTCTCCCCTTTCCCTCTTGTACCTGGTTATGACCAATCCAGGTCTGTCTCTACAGATTTACCTATTCAAAATATTTTATATAATAAGAATCATGCAATATGTGACTTTTCTTATCTAGCTTCTTTCACCTAGCATCATGTGTTGGAGGTTCAACCACATTATAGTATACATCAGCACTTTCTTCATTTTATAGTTAAATATTCCACTATATGTATGTACCACATTTGTTTACCCATTCAATGACTGATGGACATTTGTGTCATTTGATTACCATGAATGAAAGGTTATTTTTTTTTAGGTATATTAGGGTCACATGTTGAAGTAGTTCCAGATTTAGTGATAGGATATCTAGATACTGCTTTAAAACACCTCAGTTAAAAAAAAAAAAAAAGAAAGAAAGAAAGAAAGAAAGAAAGTGGATATGGATGAAAGAAGATTAGAAATGAGTACAGAGGTGTTTATATACTATCCTGTATTTTTTTTTAAGATTTTATTTCTTTATTTGACAGACAGAGATAACAAGTAGGCAGAGAGGCAGGTGGGGGCAGGGGAGGCTCCCTGCTGAGCAGAGAGCCAGATGCGGGGCTCAATCCCAGGACCCCAAGACCATGACCTGAGCCGAAGGCAGAGGCTTAACCCACTGAGCCACCCAGGCACCCCTATACTATTCTATTTTTATATATGATTAAACAATTCCATAGTTAAGAATTTTTTAAAGATTGGAAAATAGAATATCTAAATTAGACTCTTATTTTTATAAGATGTATATTTTAGTATGCCTCTCATCCTCATCCCCTCAAAAAAATTTCATATGCAGAATGAATGCTCTGGCTGGCTAGTCGAGGAAGGTAATCTGGAAAGTTAATAAAATACTGACTAGAGTCTGTTGGGGAAATAGAATTAAAAACAGATTTTCCTTTCCACCCAGAAAAATCTCTCCATAAAAGTAGAAGAGAAAAAACAATTTGAAATTGAATAATCATTAAGCCAGAATGTGATATGCACTTCAGGCAATCTGCTGAGATTATAAAGTCGCAAAGAAATCTCACCCTTCATGTAGCCATGCAGATACAACTCACTAGAAGAGAAACAACTAGTCATCAGGAGGATTTGACCCAACCATTTGCACACAGAGTTCATCCCAAATTCACTTGGTAGTTGGGGATGACCATCTGTATTAGCTAAGTGGCTTTATCCAAAGGAAAAATTAATTTCTCATAGCTTTATGAAAAGATGTAGTTTTGCAACATGGAGGAAGTAACTTGGGCTCCTACCACCTCACAAAGCTGGGGAGAGAGAAGCAAGATCTCCCCTAATTGTATTTCAAAGATATACTTCCCAGGTGTTGGCTAGAGGCTATTTGTCTTTTTAAACGTTTTATATACATTTCAAAGAGATGAAAAATGAAGTTTACAGTTTTCTAAAGTAAACATTTTAAGAAAAGGTGGGGGTCATGAGAGACTCTTATTTTCAACCCGGAAAAATTGAACCTATTATTTTTTATTTGTATTTGCCACTATACACCCCTTGTAGAAAAAGACATAAGAAATAACATGTTATGGATACCTGGAATGGCTCAGTTGGTTAAGCAGCTGCCATTCGGTTCAGGTCATGATCCCAGGGTTCTGGGATCGAGTCCCATATCGGGCTCCCTGCTCAGCAGAGAATCTGCTTCTCCTCTCCCTCTGCCTGCTTGTGCTATCTCTCTGTCAAATACATAAATAAAATCATTTAAAAAAAAGAAAGAAAGAAAGAATAGGTTATTTCATTGTAAATCACCACAATAGTGCTTTGTCTCCAAAACTTGTGTGACTATCCACTTATACTAAGAGTATGTTCAAGAGAAAGAAAAGAAATCTATAGTTTACACGACATGCATGTGACAAAACGCAATGAAGTACGTCTTCTCAAGTTGTAATATGCATTTGAGTCATCTGGAAATCTTATTAAAATACAGATTTTTTGACTGATTAGGTCTGGGATTGGGCCTGAAATTCTGTACTTCTAAGAAGCTGAGAGATCTGCTACCATGAACTGACTGTCAAGGCTCTATGTCAGTTATTCAAGTTGAGTCTCCAAACCAGCAGCAGCAGCTTCACCAGGCAACTTAGAAATGCAAATTCCTAGGCCTAGTCCCAGACTAATGATTCAGAAACTGTACGGAATTGTAATAAGCTCCTCTGGTCAGTGTTATAATGTGATAACTTCTGCTGTAGACTGATGAGTTTCATTTTTAGACGTACACTGGAATCACTTGGGAAGTTTAAAAAAAATACCGACCCCCTGTGTCTACCCCAAGAGACTGATTTAATTGGCATGGAGCAAGGCCTAGGAATTTTTAGATCTCCCTAGGTGAATCTAATATGCGCAAAGTTTGAGAACCACTGAACAAGAAAGTTAAGTTCTACACTAGCAGGAATTTTTTGGTCATTCCTGAATCCCAAGTACCTAGAAAAATGTCTGGTACCAGTTGACATCCCATAAATATTTACTGAATCAATAAAAGGATGGGCAGAAAAACAAACCCCCAAGTTACTCTAAAAACAGTTTGATGATATACAGAAGAAATATATTTGTCATCCTTCTCTAGTGGGAAATCTGTTTTCAGTTTAGAACATAATGTAGATATGATCTTTCCCATCAAAATATATTTGAAATACCCCATCATCATCGCAGCAAGGTTTTGGGGCCAAAAAACAGACTCAAAACTTTTGAAAACAACAACAACAACAACAACCAAAAAACCACCACCCTTGGAATATGAGAACTATATATAGCTCTTAAATATAAAAATATAAAGCATCAGCTTGGCAAATTGTAGAGAATATTGAAGGAGACATAAATGCTACAGTATAGAAACAAAGACTTAGGACACACAGAATTGCTTTTCAGAGAAGGATAGGACTGTAGATCAAAGCAAAGCAGAAGCTATCTTTTGGCCATCCCAGTTAAAAGTTCCTGAGTGGGGGGGCGGGGGGGGAATGATGTGGAAACCACAAAGCATAATATTCATAGTTGTATGTAAGGAATGTGCATAGCAAAATATATCATTTTATAAGGAAGACTCTGTCATAATCTCAAAACAGAACATTACTGTAATACTAACTTTTTTTAAAAATTTTTATTTATTTGATAGAGATCACAAGTAGACAGAGAGGCAGGCAGAGGGCGGGGGAAGCAGGCTCCCTGCTGAGCAGAGAGCCTGATGTGGGGCTACATCCCAGGACCCAGGGATCATGTCCTGAGCCACAGGCAGAGGCCTCAACCCACCAAGCCACCCAGGTGGCCCTGCAATACTAACTTTTTGCTGCATGGTAAGAAAAGAACACATGTCAATATTTGTTGGGATATAATAACAAAGAGCAGGCAAAAATAGCATACTTTCAAAACAGTCATTTTTTTATTTCAAACTTATCTGCACTAAATTATCACTCCATTAAGCCACTCCAGAGTGCAGGGCATTGAATTAAAAGAGCTCCTCTTCCACATTACAGTTTCACAAGGAATGTCTAATATTCAAACCAAGAAAGTGTTAACATTTAGAAGGCTTATTCCATATTCCCTTAATGCTTACAGGAGTGAAGCCTGCCCAAATACAGGGAATCAACTGCTGAGGCCCAGAAATTAAACACAGGAAGTTAATCCCAGAGAAATCAGCACACTGGGAAGAAAAATGAGAAATAGGAACTCATTTCTTGAAATGGAGTTTAAAATAGCACAATGCACATTAAAAAAAAAAAAAAAAAAGAAGAAAGAAAGAAAGAAAAGAAAAAGAAAACCCAAGTTCCAGGTTTTAGGATTAAGGAATAAAATCAGTAAAATAAGCCAGAAGGATAAAAAATGCTGAGCTACTACACTTATATTTCTTGAATTTCTCTTTATTAAGGCCTCATTGTTCCCAAGGCTAAAGAATGTAGAGACTGAAATTTCCATTTAAAGGTAAGTGGTCACAGCTGTGAGGGCTATGCAGGAACAGGAAACCACACAACACATTATCATTTCTATAACTTCAGGGTAATATAAAATGGTCAAAAAAAGGTCCAAAAGGATCTTTAAGGGAAAATTAAACTGAACAAAATTGGAAGCTGTAAAATAGTTCACTGTAGATATGAGAATCCCTTTTACACAAAGGTAATACTATATTTTATTTAAGACTCAATATTAGGAAAATCCAAAACAACAAATTACTTTTAGTCTTGAACAATTTCCCAAGAAAACATTATTTGGGTTTGTTCCCTCCATTTATTGTTATCTTTTTACTTGAGTCTTCTATTTGACTTTCTTTCCTTATAACTTGATTTACAAAGACTAAATGTGAAAAGTCACAACTTCTACAATATCTTGTATTAAAAAAAATAAACCTATTATCTTAAAGAAGTTAATATATGGGGTGCCTGGGCGGCTCAGTGTGTTGTCTCTGCCTTCGGCTCAGTTCATGATCTCAGGATCCTGGGATCTAGCCCCGCTCAATCAGGTTCTCTGCTTGGCAGGGAGCCTGCTTCCCCCCTCCGCCTGCCTGTCTCTCTGCCTACTTGTGATCTCTGTCTGTCAAATAAATAAATAAAATCTAAAAAAAAAAAAAAGTTAATATATGTATGTGCTTTTTGATTCAGAAAGGAAATCAAATCCAGAAGTTCTGTAGAGAAAAGTGGGGTCAGACAGAAGCAGTTTGCCAATAAGCAGCTATATTTGGCACCAATGCATCCAAACCAGATTATGAAAGAGTAGAATGAATTTCCAGAGAGGGAGCAAGATCTGAGGTATCACTATAGGAAAGAGGCTCTCTACACTTGGCCTGATTAGGTGTACCCAATTTAACGTAGGTGGCCCTTGGAAGGGGTGACCACCATTCAGACAACCAAGTCTAAGTGCTGGTTGCAGCATAAGCAAGTTACTTGGCATTCTGTGGTATACCCATGGTCACAACAGTAACTCACACTAATATGTAAAACTTAAAAGAATGGAAACTTAAATTCATCTTCACACACACACACACACACACACACACACACCCCAAATTTATCATCCAGAGATGTAGTACAAAAGACACATTGTATAAACTCCCAAGAAAGAATAGGATATGGGCATAAGTAACAGTCTTGCCTTATGCATCATTGGCCACTGCCCCAAACCCTACCTCCCACCCCCAGAAATAGACTGAACTATAAAAGTAGGGTAAGTTAACATGTTAACACTGGTCTCTGGTGAATTCTGTCTACATGCCACAAACTTTTGAACAATTCTGCTGAAAAAGTTTCAATACCACCAAGTAAAATTTAAACCTGTTGTAGATACCATACTGCTCAACTGTTCATTCTTTTTCTTTATCTTCACTCTAGACAATGATGTGTCCAGTTTAAAAGACACCACCACTACCTTCATGTATTTCCTAGCCAAGTACTCTTATAGCCAGGAGCGGCAACATAACCAGTTCCGGCCAAAAGACTAAAGTAGAAGCCGGCTGGGGATTCCCAGAGAAGTCTAGATTTCCTGAGAGAGGTTCTGCCCCTTCTACCTTGATTCCTTCTTTTCTGGCCAGGAGAGTATTTAGGCCTCAGCCCTAAAGTCTCTGAGTGGCACACACTATAGAAAGTTCCAGTCCTTCAAATTATTCATGCTAAGAAAACAGAACAGAGAAAACTTCATAATATAGGATATGGTGATGACTAATCTTGGATATGACACCCAAAAGCAACAAAATAGATAAATTACACTTTCTCAGTGGGGTGCCTCAGTCAGTTAAGCATCTGCTTTTGACTCAGGTCATGATCCCAGGGTCCTGGAATTGAGCACCGCATCCGGATCCCTGCTCAGTGAGAGCTTGCTTCTCCCTAAACCTCTGCCCACCACCTCCACCCAACCCCCAACCAGGCTTGTGCACATGCATGCTCTCTCTTCCTCTCAAAATCTTAAAAAAAAAAAAAAAAGACCAGTTTTTTTTGTGCCTCAAATGGACATTATCAAGGGAGTGGAAAGGCAACCCACAGAATGAGAGAAAACACTGGAAAACCATATCTGATTAAGAATATCGAGAATAAAGAACTCCTACAACTCAAAGAAAACAGCCCAATTTTTAAAAAGATTTGGATAGACATTTCTCTAATGATATACAAATGGCCAATGAACACATGAAAAGATGCTTAACATCACTAATTATTAGACCACTGAAAATCTAATCAAATAACATCCATTAAAATAGTTATTGTCAAAACCAACAAGTGTTGGCAAGAATGTAGTGCAATTAGAACCCTCTGCTTTGTTGGTGAGAATGTAAAATGGGAAGGCCACTGTGAAAAAGAGTGCTGAAGTTCTTCAAAGAAAATAAACCTAGAATTACCATATAATCCTTTAATTTCATTCTGGGCATATATCTCAAAGAACTGAAGGAGGGTCTCACAGATAATTGCCCATCAGTGTTCATAGAAACATTATTCACAAAAGCCAAGAAGTGGAAACACCCCATATTCATCAACAGATTGATAAAGAAAACATGATATATACATACAATGGAATATTATTCAGTCTTAAAAATGAAATTTACAGCTGCTAAAATATGAACCTTGAAGATACTATGCTAAGTAAAATAAGCTAGACATAAAAAGAGAAATATTGTAGGATACTACTTATGAGGGTCATAGAAGATTCAAATTCATAGAAAAAAAGTACATTAATGGTTCCAGAGGTTGGAAAGAAGGGGAAATGGGGAAAGAATGGGGAAATGGGGAAGGGAAATGGGGAAAAGTTACTGTTTAATGGGTACAGAGTTTTAGTTAAGAATGACAAACATTTTCTGGAGATGTATAGTTCTGATGGCTGCACAATAATGTGAATGTACTTAATTTGATAAGAGGTTAATATCCAACAATACATTAAAAACTACTATAACAACAACAAAAAAATCTGACTTAAGAAGTAGGCAGAGGACCTGAATAGACATTTTTCCAAAGATATGCAGATGGCCAACAGGCACATGAAAAGATATTCAACATCACTAATCAGGAAAATGCAAATCAAAACTATAACAAGATATCACCATATACCTATCATGAAGGCAATTATCAAAAAGACAAGAACTAACATGTTGGCAACAATGTTGAGATAAGGGAATGTTTATGCATTGCTGGTGGGAATGTAAATTGGTGCAGCCACTGTAGAAAACCACATGGAGGTTTTTCAAAAAAACAAAAACAAACAAACAAACAAACAAAAACAAAAACAAAAAAACTAGAACTACTATATGACCAGCAATTCCACTGCTCAGCTTTTAGTCAAAGAAAACAAAGATGCTAATTCAAAAAGATCTATGTACCCCTATGTTCACTGCAGCATTATTCATAACAGCCAAGATATGGAAACAATCTAATTGTCCACTGATGAAGATGTGGTATAGACAAAGATGTGGTACACACACATGAATACTAGCTATAAAAACAACAACAACAACAACACAATCTCACTGTTTCTGACAGCATAGATGGACCTTGAGGGTATTATGCTAAATGAAATAAGTTAGAAAAGGACAAATACGGTATTGTCTCACTGATGTGAAATATAACAAAAATAGAACTCATGGATATAGAAAACACAACAGTGGTTGCCAGGGGTGAAGGGAGTTTGGGGGTACATGAAATGGGTGAAGAGGAGTCAAGAAGTACAAACTTCAAGTTATAAAATAAGTCATGGGGATATAATGTATAGCATGGTGACTATAGTTAGTATTGTACTGCATACTTCAAAGTTACTAAGGATAAATTATAAAAGTTCTCAAAAAATTTTTGTAACTACATATAATGACAGGTGGTAACAGACTTATTATGATAATCATTTCCCAATGTGTACAAATGTCAAATCATTATAACATTAATTTCAGGTGTACATGTCAATTATACTTCAATAAAACTGGTAAAAATAGTAAATTTTATATTATATTTTACCACATTATTTTTTTTTTCTTAATTGTTAGTGCTAGACCTTAGTATGCCACATTAGATGTTCACATTCCATTTCCTATTCATGACCTGGGCCAACAAAATCAGCAGCAAGCTAATCTTTTAGATTCATGTGGCTTAAATATAAGCTCTTAATGATTATTAGGTACCACTTAGTCTCAAATTACCTCTGGATTTGGTTATTAGGTAAATTTTGGCCTCGCCTTTACATTTCAGAGGCCCAATCTACCACTTTATGATGGGTAGATATATAAATAAGGAATGAAGATTCTAAAATTATATCACCTTTGTCGGGTGAAGAAGAAATTACTATAAATTCAACAGTCAAAAAAAATGTAATTAAAGAGGACAATACCTGGACCTCAAAAGCACAGTCTCTTTGGAATCATGCCAACTAGGAAATCAAGGAAAACTAGAGCAATATAAGAATGGACTTCAGTCCTACTATCATAGCAGAATGGCAGTATCCTGAAGAACAGAAGGTGAAAGGAGAGGGCCTGATTAAACTGGAGGAAAAAAGGATTCTTAGAATAAAGGAAAAGGTCTACACACATGCTAAAGGAAAAGTAATGTTAAAGGCAAGAATAGGCAGATGTAAAATATAAAAAAGAATCACCAGCCCAGTCTTGAGGGAGGCTATCAGTTGTTTCCAGATCAGAGACGGTAACAAGGGCCCTAAGACATTTACCGGAGGGTGAGAAGTAGAAGCTCTGCATTCAGATTTGTCACACACGCCTTCAAGTTTGTGAGACCTAAAGGTTACATAAAATATGAACAAATTTAAAAGAAGAACACTGAAAGAATCAACATAGAATTTTTGAAGAACCATAGGATGGGTTTTCAGATAATAGGAGCTTCTTCTGTTGGATAATGTACATGAGATCAGGAATTTAGAAGTCTAATAAAAGGCACATGAGGAGACACAGTAGAAGGACAGTCAGACAAGATAACAGATAGAGTTCAAGTAGGACTTCAGTATTGATCTGATGGGAGATCATCATTTTTTTTTTAAGATTTTACTTATTTATTTGACAGAGACAGCAAATGGTAAGAAAGAGATAGAGGAGCATACAAGGGAATGAACATGGAGTATGTTTCCCCAAAGCCATGGTCTTGGATAAAGAGAGGGACTGAATTTTGTGAATTCATGCAACAGTGGGACTTAAAGTCTGAAGTTTTAAAAGTCAACAGGCTGGGCTGGGATAGAACCCAGAGGGCATTGCCCTGCTCCATGAGAGAAGCAGCAAAAACCCAGAGGGCAGAGAGCATGGAAACAGCAAACTGAAGAGCTCCTGGGGCAAACAGTGGGAAGAATATTCACTCTTCTCAGAGCATGTCCCTGAGAGTCAGCATTCATGAAAACATCTCTCTAAGAATAAAGGAACTGGCCAGCACGATTTCCCACCCATGCCCTTCAGTACAAAGCCACCTATGGGAATCACTGTAGCACTGAAACTGCCTGCCTGACTTACATGCATCAAGCCCGCACCCCATGGGACTGAACATCTCAATCAAGCTTACCTTGGTCCCAGCGTGGTGGGCTCCTCCCCCAAAAGGCCAACACAAACCCCTGTCCACACCACATCTCCCGACTAAAGAGTTCTGTAATGCCCCAGATCCAGCAGAGGTGGTAAAAGGCCGAACTTCACAAGCAGACCAGAGCACACCTAGTTAAAAATTCATCACATTCAGACCAGGGATCAAACATTGCTCACAGTAGGCAAGGACAGCCTCTGCAGACAACTGGCCTTAAGGAAAGAAAAGCCAGAACACAGCAGCAGACCACACACCAGAAACACTTCCTGAAGCACCAGACCCTGGGCACTTACATGACCTCCTGTCCATAAAGCAATTACTTCCAGGATCAGGAGACATAACTAGCTTTTCCAACACAGAGAAAAAGTCAGAGACTTAGAAAAAAAAAATGCCAACATAGAGAAATTCACCCCAAATAAAAGAACAAAATAAGGCCAAGGCCAGAGATCAAAACAAAATATATAAGTAAGACACCTAATGGAGAATTTAAAGCAACAATCAAGGATACTCACTGGGCTTGAGAAAAGATTATAAGACATCAGGGAGATACCACCAGAGGAAAAAACTTAAAGAACCCTACAGAGATGAAGAATGTAATAAACAAGATTGGAAAGGGGTTTGATGCAATGAATAGCTGACTGGAAGAAGCAGAGAAATGAATTAGTGACTTAGAAGACAAAATAATAAAAAATAATGAAGCTGAGTAAAAGAGAGAAAGAAGAATTTTGCAACACGAGAAAAGATTTAGGGTACTCAGTGATTCCATCAAACAGAATAACGTCTACGTTATAGAGGCGCAGAAAAGAGAGAAAAGGGGGAAGAAAATTTATTTCAGAAAAGAATAGCTGAAAATTTCCCTAATCTGGGGAAGGAGATGGACATCCAGATCCAGAAGGCACAGAGAAATCCCATCAAAATCAACAGAAGCAGGCCAACATCAAGACATACTGCAGTCACATTTACAAAACAGTGATAAAAGAAAAAAAAATCTTAAAAGCAGCAAGATAAATGGAGTCCTTAACTTATAAGGGAAAACCCACAAGGTTGGCTAGGATTTGTTTTTTTGTGTTTTTTTTTAAAGATTTTATTTGACAGAGAGAGATCACAAGTAGACAGAGAAGCAGGCAGAGGGAGAGGGAGAAGCAGGCTCCCTGCTGAGCAGAGAGCCAGCCCACTGTGGGACTCGATTCCAGGACTCTGGGATCATGACCTGAGCCGAAGGCAGACGCTTAACGACTGAGCCACCCAGGTGCCCCAGGCTAGCTGGGATTTCTTAACAGAAATTTGGCAAGCCAGAAGAAAGTGGTACGATATAGTCAATTTCCTGAATGGGAAAAATCTGCAGTCAAGAATACTCCGTCCAGCAAGGCTATCATTCAGAAGAGAAGGAGAGATAAAGAGTTTCCCCACACAAAAACTAAAGGAGCTCATGACCATTAAACCAGCCCTGCAAGAAATATTAAAGAGGACTCTTTGAATGCAAAGGTGAGACAAAAAGTGACAAGACAACAAAGGATAGAGAAAATCTCCAGAAACAATGACAAAACAAGTAATAAAATGGCAATAAATATATATCAATAAGTACTCTGAATCTTAAATGAACACTCTAATCAAAACACTCAGAGTGTGAGAATGGATCAAAAAACAAGACCCATCGAAATGCTGCCTACAAGAGACTCCTTTTAAACCTAAAGACACCAATAGATTGAAAGTGAGGTGATAGAGGAACACTTACTAGGCAAATGGGTGTCAAAGGAAAGCCAGAGTAGCAATACTTTAAACTAGACTTTAAAACAAAGACTGCAACAAGAACCAAAGGAGAATGCTATATAATCATAAAGGGGGTAACCCAAAAAGATATAACAATTGGAAATATGTATGCACCCAAACATATACAATAACAAAGGAGCTAATTGGTAATAATATAAGAATGGTAGGGGCCTTAACACCATGCTTACATCAATGGACAGATCATCTAAACAAAGTAAACAAGGAAACAATAGCTTTGAACGACACACTGGACCAAGTGGACTAAACAGATATATGCAGAACATTCCATCCTAAAACAAATCCCAGCTAGCTTTGTGGGTTTTCCCTTATAAGTTAAGGACTCCATTATCTTAAAGGAAAACATTCCTTTAAGTGCACATGGAAAATTTCTCCAGAAATACATCACATACTAGGTCACAGAATAAGTCTCAACAAATACAAAAAGACATAAGTCCTACCATGTATCTTTTCTGACCACAATGCTATGAAACCAGAAGTCAACCAGAAGAAAAAAATCTAGAAAGACCACAAAACATGGATGTTAGACAGCGTGCTACTAAACAATGAATTGGTCAAGCAGGAAATCAAGGAAGAAATGGAAAAGTACATGGAGAAAGGAAAAATGTAATGGTTCAAAATCTTTGGGATGCAGCAAAAGTTGTCCTAAGAGGGAAATATATACTCATACAGGCCTACACCAAAAAGAAAAGTATCAAATAAACAACGTAAACTCACACCTAAAGGAGCTAGAAAAAGAACAACAAACAAAACCAAAACGAGCAGAAGGAAGGAAATAATAAAGATTAGAGCAAAAATAAATGATACAGAAACAAATAAACAAACAATAACCCCACAACAGGAAAGATCAATGAAATCAGGAGCTGGTTCTTTGAAAAAATTATTGATAAACTTCCACCCAGACTTACCAAGAAGAAAAGAAAGGATCTAAATAAATAAAATCACAGTGGTGCCTGGGTGGGTTCAGTTGGTTGGGTGTTCAATTCCTGCTTTCGGCCCAGGTCATGATCTAATGAATCATGAGATTGTGCTCTCTTGCTCACATTTCTCTCAAATTTAAAATAAAATAAAATTACAAGTGAAGGATGAGAAATAGCAACCAACACCACAGAAATATAAGCATTAAGAGAGTATTATGAAAAACTATATGTCAACAAATTGGACACTCTGGAAGAAATGGATAAATTCCTACAAACATACAAACTACCAAAACTGAAACAGGGAGAAATAGAAAACTTGAATAGACCAATTACCAGCCAAGAAATTGAATCTGTAGTAAAAATCCCCCCAAAATCTAGGACCAGATGGTTCCCCAGGCAAATTCTACCAAATATTTATAAAGAGTTAATACCTATTCTTCTCAAACTATTCCAAAAAACAGAAAAAGAAAACTTCCAAACTCATTCTATGAAGCCAGCATTACCCTAATACCAAAACCAAACAAAGGCCCCACTAAAAAAGAGAACTACAGGCCAACATCCCTGATGAATATGGATGCAAAAATTCTCAATAAAATACTAGCAAACCAAATCCAACAATACATGAAGAAAAATTGTTCACCACTATCCAGTAGGATTTATTCCCGGCTTCAAGAGTGGTTCAATATTTGCAGTCAATGTGATACATAACAGTAATAAAAGAATAAGAACCACATGCTCCTTTCAATAGATGCAGAAAAAGCATTTGACAAAGTACAACACCATTCATGATAAAAACCCTCAACTAGGTCTATAGGGAAAATGCCTCCACATAATAAAGGCCATATATGAAGAAACAACAGCTAATACAATCATCAACTGGGAAAACAGAATTTTTCTTCTATGGTCAGGAACAAGACACAGATATCCACTTACACCGTTATTTAACATAGTACTGGAAGTCCTAACCTCAGCAATCAGACAACAAAAAGAAATAAAAAGCATTCAAATCAGCAAAGAAAAGGTAAGATTTTCACTATTTTCAAATGACATGATATTATAAATAGAAAACCTGAAGGACTCCACAAAAACACTGCTAGAACTGATAAATTCAGTGAAGTCACAGGATACAATATTATACAGAAATCTGTTGCATTTCTATGCTCCAATAATGAAGCATCAGAAAGAGAAATTAAGGAATCAATCCGCTTTACAATTTCACCCAAAACAATAGGACACCTAGGAATAAACCTAACCAAAGAGATGGGAAACCTGTACTCCAAAAGAGTAGTTGGAAACAATTCCCTAAATGGAGATTGTTTTCCTCCATTTGAGCTTAAGTTCATAGATCACGGATTCTTAAAAACTGGAACAGACATCTAATGCAGGAAAAAACAAATTTCACTGCACGCTGAGAACTATAAAACACTGGTGAAAGAAAGATACTGAAGTTGACACAAAGAAATGGAAAAACATTCATTGTTCATGGATTGGAAGAACAAACATTGTTAAAATGTCTATACTACCCAAAGCATTCTACACTTTTAAAGTAATTCCTACCTCAATACCAATGGCATTCTTCACAGAACTATAACAAACAATCCTAAGATTTGTATGGAACCACAGAAGAATTGAGTAGCCAAAGCAACCTCCAGTAAGCAAAGCAAAGCTGGAGGCATCAAGAATACAAACTTCAACCTGTATTACAAATCTAATCATCAAGACAGTATGGTACTGGCACAAAAACAGACACAGATCAATGGAAGAGATGCAGACCTAGAAATTAACCCACAACTATATGGTCAAGTAGTCTTCAACAAAGCAGGAAAGAATATCTCAAGGGGAAAAAGACAGTCTCTTCAATAAATGGGGTTGGAAAAGAGGACAGCAATATGCAGAAGAATGGGGGAAGAGGAGCAAGATGGCAGAAGAATAGAAGACCTAAATAATATCAAGTCCCAGGAGATCAGCTAGGTAGTTATCAAACCATTCTGAACACCTAAAAACTCAACAGGAGATTGAAGAGAAGAGCAGTAATTCTAGGAACAGAAAATAAACCACTTTCTGGAAGGTAGGGCAATGCAGAGAAGTGAATCCAAAGCAATATACAGGAAAAGAGACCTCAGGGAGAGGGGCTGGCTCCCAGCAAACGGTAGAGAAGCAGAGCACAAAATCGAAACTTTTAGAGGCTGCTCCGTGGAGGGACTTCGCTCCACAGGCTAAGGGGGGGAGGGTTGTTGGGGGGCGGATGGAGCACTCGTGGGGACAGTGTGGTCGCAGGACCTGTGGGGTCACAAAAAGACCAGGGGTGTCTAAGAGTGGCAGAGCTCCCAGGTATTGGAGCAGGGAAGCCAGCTGCAGAAACAGAGCTAAGGAGTGCACTCTCAGCTTGGGGTTACCTTAAACTGTGATCCAAGGCACAGTCAGACCCCTGGTCTTCAAGCAGGGACCCCGCAAGTGGCAGATCCATGGAGAACCCCTCCTTCCTCTTCTGGGAGGAGCATCATGGGAGTACGTGGCAGGAATCAGCTGGTTTTGGAGACTCCAAAAGGAGCTGTGTGCCAGAGATAGAAATGCTCGGTCACAAGCTGGGTAAGCACCGAGTGAGGCCGAACATCAGGGAAATGGGGGTGGGTGTGGGGGGATTGACTGCTTTTTTCTGAGGGCACACTGAGGAGTGGGGCCCCAAGTTCTCGGCTCCTATGGGGCCAGAGATTGTGAGGCTGCCATTTTCATTCCTGTCCTCCAGAGCTGTACAGAAAGCATTCAGGAAGCAAAAACTACCAAGAGCAAAACTGAGCAGATTGGCCCCTGGCAAGGGTGGTGGAACTCTGCCCCAGGCAAAGATATTTGAGAATCATGGCAACAGGCCCCACCCCAGAAGATTACCAAGAACATCCAATTAAGACCAAGTTCACCAATCAATGAGAACTGCAGAATTTCAAAGCTAGAGGAAACCAACACATAGAATTCATGGCTTTTTCCCCATGATTCTCTAATCTTTCAAAGATATAGTTTTTAAATTTTATTTTTTCTTATTCTATTTTTTAATTTTTCCCCTTTCCTATTTTAACATTCTTTTAACTATTTTATCTTATCAATATTTTTTAAAACCTTTAATTTTCATTGTTATAGTCACAGTCTAACCCTACATTGTATTTAACCTTATTTTTTGTTTACATATAGGTTTTTCTTTCTTTAAAATTTTGGGATACAGTTTCCTCTAATAGATCAAAATATACATTAAATCTAGTGCATGGCTGTGTTCCAGTTTAAAGCCTGATCATATTCTTTCCTCTTTTTTTTTTCTTTTTTTCAACCAACTTCTTACCAATTTCTTTTTTAAAATCTCTTTAAATTTTCATCTGTAAAGTCATAGCCCATCCCTCCATTCTGTTTACCCTTATTTTTGTATACTTTTATTTCTTTCTTTAAAAATTTTGGAGGTAGTTTCCTCTAACAGACCAAAATACACCCAAAACCAAGTGTGTGTCTCTGTTCTATTCACCAGTCATACGTATTTTTTTTTCTTTTTTTTTTCCTCCGTTCTTCTCCCCTTAGTTTCCAGTCTCTTCTAATTTGGTTAGTGTATATTTTTCTGGGGTTGTTGTTATGCTTTTATTATATTGTTATCTCATTCAGCTATTCTTATCTGGATAAAATGACAGGGCAGAAAAACTCACCACAAAAAAAAAAAAAAAAAAAAAAAAGAACAAGATGCAGTACTGACAGCTAGGGACCTAATCAATATGGACATTAGTAATATGTCTGAACTAGAGTTCAGAATGACAATTACTAAGGTACTATCTGGGCTTGAAAAAAGAATGGAAGATACTAGAGAATCACTTTCTGGAGAAATAAAATCCCTTTCTGGAGAAATAAAAGAACTAAAATCTAACCAAGTTGAAATCAAAAAAGCTGGGGCGCCTGGGTGGCTCAGTGGGTTAAAGTCTCTGCCTTCGGCTCAGGTCATGGTCCCAGGGTCCTGGGATCGAGCCCCACATAGGGCTCTCTTCTCAGCAGGGAGCCTGCTTCCCTTTCTCTCTCTCTGCCTACTCGTGGTCTCTGACAAATAAAGAAATAAAATCTTTTTTAAAAAAAAAGGAAATCAAAAAAGCTATTAATGGCGTACAATAAAAAATGGAGGCTCTTACTGCTAGGATAAATGAGGTAAAAGAGAGAATTAGTGACATAGAAGACCAAATGATGGAGAATAAAGAAGCTGCGCAAAAGAGAGACAAACAACTACTGGACCACGAGAGGAGAATTTGAGAGATAAGTAATACCATAAGACGAAACAATATTAGAATAATTGGGATTCCAGAAGAAGAATGAAGAGTGAGAGGGGCAGAAGGTATATTGGAGAGAATTATAGTAGAGAATTTCCCTAATATGGGAAAGGGATCAAGCATCAAAAGCCAGGAGGCAGAGAGAACCATCCTCAAAATCAATAAAAATAGGTCCACACCCCATCCTCTAATAGTAAAACTTACTAGTCTTAGTGACAAAGAGAAAATCCAGAAAGTAGCTCAGGACAAGAAGTCTGTAACATACATACAATGGTAGAAATATTGGGTTGGCAGCAGACTTATCCATAGAGACCTGGAAAGCCAGAAAGAACTGGCATGATATATTCAGAGCACAAAATGAAAAAAATATGCAGCAAAGAATAGTATATCCAGCTAGGCTGTCATTGAAAATAGAAGGAGAGATAAAAAGATTCCAGGACAAAGAAAAACTAAAAGCATTTGCAAACACCAAACCAGCCATACAGGAAAAATTGAAAGGGGTCCTCTAACCAAGAGAGAGTCTAAAAGTAATAGATCTGAAAGTAACAGAGACAATATACAATCACAGTCACCTTACAGGCAATACAATGGCACTAAATTCATATCTTTCAATAGTTACCCTGAATGTTAATGGGCTAAATGCCCCAATCAAAAGACACAGGGTATCAGAATGGATTAAAAAAATAAGAGCCATCAATATGCTGTCTATAGGAAACTCATTTTAGACCCAAAGACACCTCCAGATTTAACGTGAGGGGGTGGAAAACAATTTACCATGCTAATGGGCATCAAAAGAAAGCTGGGGTGGCAATCCTTATATCAGACAAATTAGATTTTAAGCCAAAGACTATAATAAGAGAATGACACTATATCATACTTAATGGGTCTGTCCAACAAGAAGACCTAACAATTTTAAATATCTATGTCCCTAACATGGGAGAAGCCAATTATATAAACCAATTAATAACAAAATCAAAGAAACACATCAACAATAATATAATAATAGTAGGATACTTTAACACCCCTCTCACTGAAATGGACAGATCATCCAAGCAAAAGATCAACAAGGAAATAAAGGCCTTAAATGACACACTAGACCAGATGGACATCACAGATATATTCAGAACATTCCATCCCAAAGCAACAGAATATACATTCTTCTCTAGTGCACATGGAACATTCTCCAGAATAGATCACATCCTGGGTCACAAATCAAGTCTCAACCGGTACCAAAAGATTGGGATCATTCCCTGCATATTTTCAGACCACCATGCTTTGAAAGTAGAACTCAATCACAAGAGGAAAGTTGGAAAGAACTCAAATATATGGAGGCTAAAGAGCATCCTACTAAAGAATCAATGCAACAACCAGGAAATTGAAGAATTAAAAAAACACATGAAAATGAAAACACAACTGTTCAAAATACTTGGGACATAGAAAAAGGGGGTCCTGAGAGGAAATTATATGGCAATGCAAGCCTTTCTCAAGAAACAAGAATGCTCTCAAGTACACAACCTGAATCTACACCTAAAGAAGCTGGAGAAAGAACAGCAAAGAAAGCCTAAACCCAGCAGGAGAAGAGAAATAATAAAGATCAGAGCAGAAAGCAATAAAATAGAAACCAAAAGAACAATAGAACAAATCAAAAAGAAAAGAGAAAGGACCCAAATTAATAAAATCATGAATGAAAGAGGAGAGATCACAACCAACACCAAAGAAATACAATTATAAGAACATATTATGAACAACTATATGCCAGCCAATTTGACAATCTAGAAGAAATGGATGCATTCCTAGAGACATATAAACTACCAAAACTGAACCAAGAAAAAACACAAAACCTGTACCAACCCATAACCAGTAAGGAGATTGAAGAGTCATCAAAAATCTCCCCAAAAAAACAAGAGCCCGGGGCCAGACAGCTTCCCACAGGAATTCTACAAACATTTAAAGAAGAGTTAATACCTATTCTCCTGACACTGTTCCAAAAAATAGAAATGGAAGGAAAACTTCCAAACTCATCTTATGAGGTCAACATTACCTTGATCCCAAAACCAAACAAAGACATCATCAAAAAGGAGAATTACAGAGGAATATCCTTGATAAACACAGATACAAAAATTCTCACCAAAGTACTAGCTAGCCAATAGGATCCAACAGTACATTAAAAGGATTATTCACAATGACCAAGTAGGATTTACTCCTGGCCTGCAAGGATGGTTCAACATCTGCAAATCAATCCATGGGTTACAACACATTAAAAGAAGAAAATACAAGAACCATATGATACTCTCAATAGATGCTGAAAAAGCGTTTGACAAAGTACAGCATTCTTTCTTGATCAAACCTCTTCAAAGTGTAGGGATAGAAGATATATACCTCAATATCATCAAAGCCATCTATGAAAAAAACCACAGCAAAAATTTTCAAAGGGGGAAAAACTGAGAAAAAAAACTGAGAAAAACTCTCAGTTTTTCCCCTAAGGTCAGGAACATGGCAGGGATGTCCACTATCACTACTGCTATTCAACATAGTACTAGACGTCCTAGCCTCAGCAGACAACAAAAAGAAATTAAAGGCATCAGAATCAGCAAAGAAGAAGTCAAACTCTTACTCTTTGCAAATGATATGATAGTTTATGTGGAAAACCCAAAAGACTTCACTTCAAAACTGCTAGAACTCATACAGCAATTCAGTAAACTATCAGGATATAATAAAATCAATACACAGAAATCAGTTGCATTTCTATACACCAACAGCAAGACAGAAGAAAGAGAAATTAAGGAGTCAATCCCATTTACAATTTTACCTAAAACCATAAGATGCCTAGGAATAAAGCTAACCAAGGAGATAAAGAATCTGTATTCAGAAAACTATACAGCACTCCTGAAAGAAAATGAGGAAGACACAAAGAAATGGGAAAATGTTCCATGCTAATGGACTGGAAGAACAAATATTGTGAAAATGTCTATGCTACCTAAAGCAATCTACACATTTAATGCAATCCTTGTCAAAATACCATCTTTTTTATTCAAAGAAATGGAACAAGTAATCCTAAAATTTATATGGAACCAGAAAAGGCCCTGAATAACCAGAGGAATGTTGAAAAAGAAAAACAAAGTAGACAGCATCACAATTCCAGTCTTCAAGCTCTATTACAAAGCTGTAATCATCAAGACAGTACGGTACTAGCAAAAACAGACACAAAGATCAATGGAACAGTATAGAGAGGCCAGAAATGGACCTTCAACTCTATGGTCAGCTAATCTTCGACAAAGCAGTAAAGAATGTCCAATGGAAAAAAAACAGTCTCTTCCATAAATGGTGTTGTGAAAGTTGGACAGCCACATGCAGAAGGATGAAACTGGACTATTTCTTTACACCATACACAAAAACAGACTCAAAATGGATGAAGGACCTCAATGTGAGAAAGGAATCCATCAAAATTCTTAAGGAGAACACAGGCAGCAACCTCTTTGACCTCAGCCACAGCAACTCCTTCCTAGAAACATCACCAAAAGCAAGAGAAGCAAGAGCAGAAATAAACTATTGGGACTTCATCAAGATCAAACCTTTTGCTCGGCAAAGGAAACAGTCAACAAAATCAAAAGACAACTGACAGAATGGGAGAAGATATTTGCAAATGACATATTAGAAAAAGGGCTAGTATCCAAAATCTATAAAGAACCTATCAAACTCAACACCCAAAGAACAAACCATCCAATCAAGAAATGGGCAGAAGACATGAACAGACATTTCTACAAAGAAGACATCCAAATGACCAACAGACACATGAAAAAGTGCTCAACATTACTCACCATCAGGGAAATACAAATCAAAACGACAGTGAGATACCACCTCGCACCAGTCAGAATGGCTAAAAATAACAAGTCAGGAAACAACAGATGTTGGCGAGGATGCGGAGAAAGAGAAACCCTCTTACACTCTTGGTGGGAATGCAATCTGGTACAGCCACTCTGCAAAACAGTATGGAGGTCCTCAGAAAGTTGAAAACAGAGCTACCCTACAACCCAGAAATCACACTACTTGGTATTTACCCTAAAGATACAAATGTAGTGATCCAATGGGGTATGTGCATCCTAATGTTTATAGCAGCAATATCCACAATAGCAAAACTATGGAAAGAACCTAGATGTCCATCAACAGATGAGTGGATAAAGAAGATGTGGTATATATGTATATATATATATATATATATATACATATATGTATATATATATATACATATATATATATATATATATATATGAATACTATTCAGTCATCCAAAAAAACCCTGAGATCTTGCCATTTGCAACGCCATGGATGGAACTAGAGGGTATTATGCTAAGCAAAATAAGTCAATCAGAGAAAGACAATTATCATATGAACTCTCTGATATGAGGAATTTGAGAGGCAGGGTGGGGGAGGTATGGGGGCCAGGAAGACAAAAAATGAAACAAGATGGGATCGGGAGGGAGATAAACCATAAGAGACTCTTAATCTCAGGAAACTAACTGCAGGTTGCTGGGAGCTGGGGGATAGGGACAGTGTGGCTGAGTTATGGACATTGGGAAGGGTATGTGCTATGTGAGTGCTGTGAAATGTGCAAGCCTAATGATTCACAGACCTGTACCCCTAAAGCAAGTAATACATTTTATGTTAATAAAAAATATGAAGAATTTAACTGGATTACTTTCTTATATAGTATGCAAAAATAAATTTTAAATGGATGAAAAACATACATGGGAGACAGGGACCATCAAAATCCTAGATGAGAACACAGCCAGAAACCTCTTTGACCATGGCTGTAGCAAATTCTTTTTTTTTTTTTTTAAGATTTTATTTGTTCATTCGACAGACAGAGATCACAAGTAGGCAGAGAGGCAGGCAGAGAGAGAGGGGGAACCAGGCTCCCCACTGGGCAGAGAGCCCGACACGGGGCTCGATCCCAGGACCCTGAAACCACAACCTGAGCCAAAGGCAGAGGCTTCAACCCACTGAGCCACCTAGGCATCCCTGTAGCAATTCTTATTAATCAAAATGAACTACTGGGACTTCACCAGGATAAAAAACTTATGCACAACAAAGAGAACAAAACTAAAAAGATAGTTTACAGAATGGGAGAAGATATTTGGCAACAATATATCTGATAATGGGTTAATATCTAAAATCTATAAAGAACTTAAACTCAACACCCAAAAAACAAATAATCCAATTAAGAAATGGGCTGAAGACACAAATAGACATTTTTTCATGGACATACAGATAGTAACAGACACATGAAAAGATGCTTAACATCACTCATCAGGGAAATACAAATCAAAACCAAAATGAAATACCACCTCATACCTGTCAGAATGGCTAAAATTAATCACAGAGGAAAAAATAGATGTTGGAGGGGATGAAGAAAAAGAGGAACCCTCTTACACTGCTGGTGGGAATGCAAACAGGTACAGCCACTCTGGAAAGTAGTATGGAGGTTCCTCAAAAAGTCACAAATACAACTACCCTATGACCCAGGAATTGCATTATTAGGTATTTCCCCCCCAAAATACAGAAACACTAATTCAAAGGGATACATGAACCCCAATGTTTATAGCAGAATTATCTACAATAGCCAAATTATGGAAATGGCCCAAGTGTTCACTGACTGATGAATAAGATATGCCATATAATCATTTGCAATAAATCTCCCTGTCTGCCCTTTTCCTCTTATGTTCTAAGTGAGTTTAGTAGTAAAATAGGTCAAACTATATTAGAAGCTAGCTAGAATTTGAGGCTAAGACTTTATTTTCTAAATTTTGTGGAAGAAGGAGAGCACCATCATGTAAGTGGGTAGCTTCTGACTCATCACCTATCATGAACTAGGGTCCCCAAATCTCCAAACATGTGTTAAGGAATAGTGGATAAATAATGGCCAAAGGGCACACTAACATAGGCCAAGAAACAGGAGAAAGGGAGCTGGGTCACTGAATGTCCTATCTTCACATACTGAGGCATCCTGGGATCAGGGCCCAGGTTCTGCATCCCAGTGAAGGGACTGCTCTTTCCTTGCCCAGGAGTTCTTGCCCTGGTCAATGGAATAAAGAGGGTGGTTGGTACCCAACAGTCTGAATTTGTGGGCCGGCTATCTACAGGAGTCTAGAAGTGAAAGATTGGCAAAATATTTTGGGTGTCTGAATGCAACTAGATTTCTCCAGCTTCAAAAATGTTCATGATTTCTAAATCAGCAATAGATAATAAATTATCTATGAACTGTCTAAATAGTTGTGACTGAATTTCAAAGTCAAATATAAGATTATCACAATTTCCCTTTCCTCAGTTGAAATATGTTAACACCCATTAAAGATACATTTGATTAAATCATGTAAGAAACGCATGTAAACATACCAAATGTGTTTGTGTGTGTGTGGGTGTGTGCACCCACATACTTAGAAGATTAGAGAGATACTGATGTTTTCACAAATATAGGGGGTATAAAGAACTGTGCTAGGACCATAAAAATGTGTTATGTTTAAAAAAAAAAAGTACTTTCTAACCCTTTCTTAAAAAAAAAAAAGTAAGGCTTATAATTAGCCATGATCATTCACATTTAAGTATCCATTTTAAGTTCAATATGATTATAGTAATAAATTTTATTTCTTTTAGTATAAGCAGAAAAATTTAGACTTAAGTTAATTAACTTGATATGATACAACATTCCCATTACTAGGAAATGCCAATCCTGTTAGACTCTCTTATAAAAAGAAAGTTTTTGTTTTTAATTTTTAAGTAACAATATGAAGAATAAAGAGATAATCTAACACATTTTCACTAAGAAGTTTTGGTAAAAGCCTAAAACTGTCAGAAACTATTACCACAAATGGAGCCTGGCATTTCAAAGAAAGAAAAGATATAATTTGATTTCAAAAGATAAATTGAAATAGAAACCATGGAGATGGAAATCTTGCACTCCTACTGAAAGAAGAGGAAGTGTTCTTCATAGTAATTATTTTCATTTTAAGTGTACTGCATTCTGAAAAGAAAGTATTATCTGTACACCTAACAAGTGAGGGAAGGGGAATCAGCAGGCAGGTTTGAAAAAAATGTTACAGAAATTCACCTAAGCTATTTCAAGAACTAGAAGATTTGTTTTCTTTGAGGCCCCTAAAAATGTAATTCTAAAGAGGAGGTTTAAATTTAAAACGCCAGGTTTATAACAGACCTAATTCCTCTAAAATTTTCTTCCTTTCCCTTTTAGTGATATTTGTGGGAAACTTTTTTTCTTAAAAGCAACTGACTCTACTGATTCACAGTCAAAAGCCAGGGTTATTCTCTGGTCTGACTGCTCCATTAACTTGAAGGGGAGACACTAGCATTAACTGAAGCTTTTCACCATCCTTCCTGCCAGTCTGTTTCGCAAGAGATATGTCTAAAGAGAAAAATCAAAGAAACTGTTGTCCAAAAGAAGAATGAGGAGAATAATGCAAATAGGGTATTTGTTTGGGAAAATAATTTCATCTCAGACTCTAATATCAAAATATTGAAAGTAATGAACTTTTTTTTCAATTCCTCAAATACCAACTTTTAAGATGCAGTTAAAACGAAGGGGTACCTGGGTGGCTCAGTGGGTTAAGCCTCTGCCTTTGGTTCAGGTCATGGTCTCGGGGTCCTGGGATCGGGCCCCATATCGGGCTCTCTGCTAAGTGGGGAGCCTGCTTCCCCCTCTCTCTCTGCCTGCCTCTCTGCCTACTTGTGATCTCTGTCTGTCAAATAAATAAATAAAATCTTTTAAAAAAACGGAACTAAACTCCACCCTTATGACCTTGGCACAGGAAAGCAATTGGAGTTGAAAAATTGCATTCATTATATTTCAACTGTTTTAAAATAATATAATGGTCTTTAGACACTAAATATTCAAGTCAACGTCTTTAATTTTTCCCTCTTTTATCCACTTGAAAAGGATGATATAACAAGATACAGACAGAATATCCTAATATTTTATTAATAAAAGATCATGAGCAAGTCACTTAAAAGGGAAAGAACATGGTTATATCAAAGTCATACCCTGTGCTACACTTTATCATGTCCTAAAATTAGAGAACCAAATGACATACAGACTTCATAGCAGTTAGTGAGTTTGAAAATGTTTAAACAGTAAGACGTTGCAAGTACAACAGCATCCAGGCAGATGATACAGGCACATGAGTAAGAGTCACAGTCACAGAAGAGACATGCAGAAGCACACGACAGGGGAAAGACAGACAATTTGCAGATGTGCTGGAAGGAAACAAAACTTCCAGCAAAAGCCAGTGGTATAAAGATCGTCTTGATAAAATGGAAGTGAATTCTGTCCCAAAGGAGAACGGCTTAGGACAAAAACAGTAAGGACACCAAGAGCTGATCAGCATGGCTTCAGGATGAACGGGGAACACCCTACCAGACTATGGTGATCCATATTCTATGACCACAGTGTAAAAGATGAAGTAGGGAGCAGATCTTAATAGCCACCATTTGGTGAAAGCCTATCACATGCCAGACATTATCCTAAGCGCTTTATATGCATTACTTCATTTGACCCTAACAACTACCCTGCAACTCAGACATTAGTAGCTCATTTTATAAAGACACTGGTTTGAACCACCTAAGGAATTCCTATCAAATCGTGCTATACCACTATGACTCAGTGATTCTGACTTCACTGGATTTTCCAAGGATATCATGCTACATTTTGGGGGGGGGGGGGTGTTAAGATTTCTTCTTCTTCTTCTTCTTCTTCTTCTTCTTATTATTATTATTATTATTTTAGAGGAGCAAGAGAGAGGGTGTAGGGGCGCCTGGGTGGCTCAGTGGGTTAAAGCCTCTGCCTTGGCTGGGGTCATGATCGCGGGGTCCTGGGATCGAGCCCCGCATCGGGCTCTCTGCTCAGCAGGGAGCCTGCTTCCCTTCCTCTCTCTCTGCCTGCCTCTCTGCCTACTTGTGATCTCTGTCAAATAAATAAAATCTTTAAAAAAAAAAAAGAGAGAGAGAGAGAGAGAGAGGGTGTACAAGCAAGGGGGATGGCAGAAGGAGGGGAAAGAGAATCTCAAGCAGACTCCCTACTGAACCTTGGGCCAGGTGCAGGGCTTGACTCCATGACCACGAGATCATGACCTGAGCCAAAATAAAGAGTCAGAGGCTTAACTGACTGAGCCAACCAGGCACCCCAGGATATCATGCTACTTTTTAGAGGCTAGCACTATGGCAGCGTTCAGCCATATGTGTAGTCATACTGCATGCTACATGTCCACACTTTAAGTATATTTCTCCTCTTGAGTAAGTTAGATTTTCATTTTGCAGTGGTATCCATTTTGAAATTTTTTACTTAATATGTTTCCCAATCAAGGAAGAGAAAAATTCCTCCTAATTATTTTAGAAGCATAAAATGGAGAAAATAAATTTTTCTACTCTATTTAGTAAATCTTTAAGAAACCTGAAACAGTTTTCTCGCTGTTTCTCCTTCCTCCACCTTCCGGGACACGTTTAGTGGCCAATATAAGAACAGAGGCATCATAAAATAGAACAAAGGCCTATTTTTCATTTTATCTCTTAGGAAATTTTTCCAAATAAAGCAAAGTAAATATTCCACATAAAGAAAACAAGCATTTCCTATTACTACTTAGTAGAAAAAATTTTGAAAGCAAGTTTTTCACCAAAAATTTAAAAATGGTTAAATTAGTTTACCTACTTCATTTATTGACAAAGACTTTTTCAGTTAGGTTAATGGCAAACGTTTTCCTTGGGTTTATAATTCTGTTCATCTTAGGTCAAATTATAGAGTACATGATATGATAAAATCATTTTATCAAAAATATGATAGTGGCAAAGGTGTACTGAAATTAACAATAGATCCCAATCCCTTAATACATTTAATAAACAAGGTACCATTACATAAACTGGTAAGTTATATTTGGAAATTGAGAAAAATAGTCCTAAAAACTGAATAATATACTTTTGTGAATTGAGGTTTTCTCCCCCGCTCCCTCACCCCCAGTTCTTGGCTAGAATTACTAGAAGCAAATCTAGTAAGTTGTGAGCCAACTGCAATTTAGAAATAACTTGTAATGGGTGTGATCTTTTAACATGTAACTTGTAAGTAGGTCATTTGATTTTCTGAATTCCTATGTCAGCTAGAGTCCAGTCAAAAAGTAGAAATAAAACTAGATATTTCAAACAGATTATTTAGTATAGGGAATTGGTTTCACTGTAGTTAAAGCTATCAGAGCAAAAGAATTTGATGTATTTCAGACATAACTGCAGGAAACTGCTACAACCTCAGGATTAGACTTACCAAAGGGCAGAGGTAGATCTGCCCAAACCTGGAGGCTCAGAAGAGGGGCCCCCATTGAGCTGGTACCTAGACCTCTAGGGAAGAGTTGGTATTCTCAAACACAGTACTTCTTAGGAGGAGTAGGGCACGGCAGGGTTGTTTTTGTGGTACTCTAGAAACAAGCAACCAACCAACCAACCAGCCACCCCCTAAAAAAACAAAAGCAAACAAACAGCCAGACACTCACAATAACAAACGACACAAAGCAAAACTAGAGGATCAACCACCATAGTTGGGGTGTCACTGGTAAGTATAGAGAAACCAGGAAGTCCCTTTCTCTCCTTCTTCCTTCTATCTAGTATTCCCCTAGAAGCCAGCAGCAGACATAATTCTGAATCCCAGCCCCTGTATCCTACAGAAGAGGGGAGTTGAGTTTAGGAACAAGAAACAGTAAAAATAGCACTTGTTATTATAAGTAAGTTCTGTAACAAAGCTATTCTACATTTTTATATAAATAAGGTTTCCATTTGTCCCACCTATGGAAATAGAAATTAGTATTCTTTATTCTATAATATTCATTTACAAGTATATGAACTAAAATTAACTAATGAAGATGCATTTCCAATAAAATTCTGAGTAACCATTATTTCCCCAATTCATCATTTATATTTATGCTGCTTTGATCAATTGTGAATAATGATGACAATCAAGAAGAAAATTTAACATTTAGAGCCATGTTGCCACTGGAAATTTAATTTTACTTGCATATTAATAATCTCCTGCAAACAAAATATAATCAATGAAGGACTTCCAAGCATAAAACCGCATTACCTTAGAAAAAAACTGGAACAAATGGAAAGGAATATAAGTTCAAAAAAGGAAAAGAAATGATTAAAAAAGCTTTTGACTACTGACGTGAATATAACCATTTATGTATTTTTAAATTATGACTTATCAATGTTATATCTAAATTTTTTAGATACATTAAAAACATTTATTGGAGGGGCACTGGGTAGTTCAATAGGTTAAGCGTCTGCCTTCGGCTCAGGTCAGGATCTCAGGAGTCCTAGGATCCAGCCTGCTCTGGCTCCCTGCTCAGCAGGGAGTCTGTTTCTCCCTCTGCCTGCACCTCCCCCAACTTGTGCACTTGCATACTCTGTCTCACATAAATAAAATCTTAAAAAATTTATTGGACGTATGTAAATTTTATTTGAATTGGCAACATTTATAATATTCTGAAAATTATATTCACAGCTACCTAAAGTTATAAAAAAATTAGATCTGTCTAAAAATATATGAGTATAGGTTTTTGTTCTTAAATTTTCATTAGAGGTAAGCAAGCAAAAAGTTAAAAGACCCCAGAAATAGTGTTTATGTGATTATTCTCTGGTAGTGTGCTCCTCTTTTCCAACTCCATGTCCTTCATCTCCCAGTCTCCCCAGAGACCTTTCCTTTTCTAATTTCTCCTATTCTCCTTGATTGCTATTTTTTCCTTTTGCATATCTTCCTCACTTTGCCCACCCAGTCAATGCAATAAGAGCTTGAAGTCTCTTATCACATCAAAGCTTTTGACCTTTCTGATGTGTTTTAATTCCAGAAGATAGGTTCCAAGATGAGAAAGTAAGAGGCTTAAAACATTAGTATGTAAGTATATCCTTCTAAGACAAGACCTTTTAAACAGCTCCTAAAAAAAAAAAAAAAAAAAAAAAAAGAGTGAAATTTAATTCTTCAAGAACAGATTAGGAACTATAAGAATAATCAGAAGGACAAATTGGTTCTATTAAATAACTTGGCAGTTAATTAGCTTCAGTATCTGCCTAATTCCACTTCACCAAAACCTGCCAAATGAAAACTGTCTAAAGAAGGTAAAAAGTTGCTCTTCAGAACTCCCTCACTCGAGAAGCAACGCTCAATAGTGGGTAAATATTCTTTAGAGTAAGAAATTTTTAAGTACCAGTCCTTTAACTCTCATTTTTGTCCAGATGATCTATTCAATGAAATTTCAAAATTATGTTGTATCAGCTAAATATTTATCATCAATATCAATTCAACTGCTAATTTCCTAAACTATTTGTTGGCTGGGATAAATATACGTACTCAAAACTATGTACTAGAATGTAAGCATTTACATCTACTTAAATTTTAACAAAAAAAGATAAGACTATACTAACTACATTTTTTTAAAAGATTTTTTTTTAATCCACTCGAGAGAGACAGAGTGAGAGGGAGAGCGTGGTGGGTGGCGAGCTGCAGAGGGAGAGGGAAAAGCAGTCTCCAAGCAGGAAACCTGATGTGGCCTCAGTCCCAGGACCCTGAGATCATGACCTGAGCTGAATGCAGACACTTAACTGACTGAGCCACCCAAGGGCCCCTATACTAACTACTTTAAAAGATTGTTTGGTTTTTTTTCCTGCAGGTAGCTGCATCTTGACGCAGGATAACACATCACACTACACCTTGCATACAAAGGGTCAATCGCAAAAATTCATTTTGTGGCAGCACAACAGGTAATTTCTCAATCAGATCCTCCTCACCTCATCCAAATAGGGAGGTTAGAAATAGCCATCAGATGTTTTAATGCTGAGACTATACAATTTTACACAAGGTAAAAGGTTAGCTGGTCTAGGGGTCTATAATTCATTTCATTATAATTACATTTCATTGCCTGTGGCTTTTCCAATAATTAAAAGAACAGTGTCAGTATTAAACAAGAGCTATGAAAAAAATGTCAGATGCCTCACCAAAGAAACATCAAATTAGAGTAGAAAATACTGTCAAAAGTTAGCTCCCTGAGTGAATACCAGAATATTTGCAGGAATATAGGCACTTCTAATGCATTATAAAGTAAAATAATTTGTCCAGAGATTTTCAAATTTTGTCCACTTTAGGTCAAATAGGAATATTAAAAAAAAAATACACTCATGCACCTCTCCAGTGGTTAATATTTCAATGTTTGTTGAATGAATAATCAATAGCACAAAAAGTCATAACTGAAGTCAGATTGGTATGCTCTCAGAAGCCACATACTTCTATGTATTTGGAAGTGAATCCCTTTTCTAGTCAGTCCCAGGACCTTGTTTGTATAAGACCATATTTTGTTCACATTACCTTACCTATTAAACTTCAGTCAATGGAAACACTAATTTTAGGAATCCCAAGGCAAGGATAACCAATAATCCTTTCTTAGTGGCAGCAAAAACATGGCAAACAGGAATATTTAGAAGAGATTCAGTAGTCTGAGGAAAGGCTAGGCACTCAAAACCCAAAAATTAAAGTATTCCCTCCCAAAAATGTTTAACAGCTAAACAATGAATTACTTGTTTCCCCTCAACAAAGAGTCAAATGTCATCTCTCCAAATATCCTGCAAGCAATACATTCTTTTCCCTATCAATTCTACATACTCTTTCTCCTCTAACTTATAGAAAGAAGTTAAACATGAACTGTTCAGCTTTGTATAATACTGAATAGTAAAAAACTATAGTGTATATTCTCCTTGGACTATTTTTTTCTGACATTTTTATAAACATCTCACTAAACCATGTTCTACATTCAAGTTAGTTGGTTTAAACTCATTTTAACCAATGTTATCCAACATGGTGGACAAGTAAACTCAGATCAGTGGTTAAGTTTTTTTTTTTTAATTAACATATAATGTATTATTTATAATACATTCTGTGATTTATAATACAGTCTGTGATTTATCAATCTTACACAGCAGCCAGCACACACAACACATACCATTCCCAGTGTCCATCTCCCAGCCACCTCACCCCTCAACTGCCTCCCCTCCAGCAACCCTCAGATTAAGGGTCCTAAAATTAAGAGTTTCTTATGGTTTGTCTCCCTCTCTGGTTTCATCTTGTTTCATTTATTCCTCTTTCCCTACGATCCTCTGCCTTATTTCTTAAATTCTGCATATCAGCAAGATCATATGATAATGGTCTTTCTGATTGACTTATTTCACTTAGTATAATACCCTCTAGTTCCATCCATGTCAATGCAAATGACTAGATATTTTTGATGGCTGAATAATATTCCATTGTGTGTGTATGGAATATACACATACACACACACATCTTTATTCATTCATCGGTCAATGGACATCTTTCCATAGTTTGGCTTTTGTAGACATTGTGGTTATAAACACCAGGGTGCAGGTGCCCTTCCAGATCCCTACATTTTTATCTTTGGGGTAAATACCCAGTAGTGTAATTGTTGAGTTGTGGGCTAGCTTTATTTTAAACTTTTTGAGGAACCTCTGTACTGCTTTCCAGAGTAGCTACACCAGCCTGTATTCCCAAGAAGTTAAGTTTTTAATTATTATCCTTTACTTGAAACTTCCATTTTTCTGACCTAAGTTGTACACAAAACATTAGGTTTAGGCTTTAACTAGTTTTCCAAGAGGCAATGCAAAAATTTATTATACTAAATGCTCTCTCGGTGCTAAACACCTCAAATAGTCTATGTTCTCTATGTACTACATGTACCATTACCAGATTGTGCTTATAAAAAAATTAGTATTGCCCATCTGTCTCTAAAGGCTAAAGTAGATCTATGCTATGCAAATACCCCCATTCTCAACCAAGGCATTATTTACCCAGATGCTGAAAGTTTCATCTGTTGACTGCTCATACCTCACAGCTGAGTCTTTCCTTCTGAATTATCCTCATTCCAATAGTGTTTCTTGGCTTCTGGAAGTTGGCAATTAGGAAGATCCTAAGTTTACCTCATCTCACAGACACATCTAGGTAACACATCAGTGCAACTAACCCTGAAAACAACTTAAGGAGTAGCAGAACAGACATTCCACAGTTAATCCTAAAGCAGAGGTTAAATCAAAAAGGGCAGGAAATATGGGAACCACACTCCCTGTTAGACTAATCACAAAAAGGAAAGACATCACAAGCACAGAGAAGGTAGAGGAGCAGACCTCACACAGATACCCAGGAGACTGGGACCTGTGCTGGGAAGACAAGTCCTCATAACATGTGGCTTTGAAAACCACTGGGGTCTAACTCTAAGTTTTTACAATCAGTGAGGCTTGAACTATAGGAGAGCTGAAGGGCAATAAGAAACTGAGTCCCGGGGCGCCTGGGTGGCTCAGTGGGTTAAGCCTCTGCCTTCAGCTCAGGTCATGATCTCAGGGTCCTGGGATCGAGCCCCGCATCGGGCTCTCTGCTCCGCAGGGAGCCTGCTTCCTCCTCTCTCTCTGCCTGCCTCTCTGCCTACCTATGATCTCTCTCTCTGTCAAATAAATAAATAAATAATAAAAAAATAAAAAGAAAAAGAAACTGAGTCCCCACCCTTAAAGAACCAACATAATAATCCCACTGAGATACAGCATAGAAGCAGTAGTCTGAAAAGCACCTAGGGGGCTAAGGACTTTTATTTACTAATCTCAGAATGTGCACTAGGGAGGCAGGAATCAGACTTCTCCAAGACAAAAGAATTGGCAGGCACTATCTTCCCCACCCCCAATCAAGACAGCCAGACCCTTGTGGGAACCAGTGCAAATATACTCCACCAACCTTGCTTGTGTACCCTGCCTCCCCTCTCCCCCGCATTCTCCTGCTGATTGCCCCATCCAAACCATCCCACTCTAAATGAGTACCTCTAAAGCAGCTCCTGCTGCATCACATCCTGCAAGCAACCATGGCTGGGACTGGCACCATTCTGAAGTGACTCCTGACCTAGGGCGAAGAACCACACACATCAGTTCCACTGTTGCCCCAGAAATGGGCTGGAAGCAGACATCTGATCTGACTGCCAGCCCCACCCACCAGTAAAAGCCACTCATGAGACAAGTCAAGAAGAGTACCCTGAAAGTCAATACTACTGCTTTGAGTGCAGGCTGTACCCACCCATGAAAACTCCTCAGGAAACACAGGAAGGGTGCCCTGTAGCTCCATGTGACCATAGACCCAGCAAACAGCCTAGATGCAGGCATCTGGTGGAACAGCTGACACTGAACAACTATAAGCCTAAAACAGTCAGAGGCTTGCCCCCTTAACAGCACAGGGACCAAACCCTGCCCACAACAGGCAAAGTGGGCAACTGCAGCCAACTGGATTGAAGGCATAGACAGCTCAGCCACACAGTAAGGCACAAACATATCCCCATATAGGGGATATACCTGAAGCACTCCATTCTAGTGAACAGAGAATATTGCACTACAGGGCATCACAGGACCTCCTCTTCATAAGGCCATTACTTCCAAGATCAGAAAATGTAGATAACTTTCTTAATATACAGAAACCATTAAACAAAATGAGAACATGGAAGAATAAGTCCCAAATGGGGGCGCCTGGGTGGCTCAGTGGGTTAAGCCGCTGCCTTCGGCTCAGGTCATGATATCGGGGTCCTGGGATCGAGTCCCACATCGGGCTCTCTGCTCAACAGGGAGCCTGCTTCCCCCTCTCTCTCTGCCTGCTTCTCTGCCTACTTGTGATCTCTCTCTGTCAAATAAATAAATAAAATCTTTAAAAAAAAAAAAAAAGAATAAGTCCCAAATGAAGGAATAGGACAAAACCACAGCAAAAAAGCTAAATGAAACAAATAAGCAATATGCCTGATAATTCAAAGTAATGGTCATAACGATGGACTTGAAAAAATGGTGGAGGATCTGTGTGAGAACTTCAAGAGATAGACTATATAAAAAAGAACCAGAGATAAAGAATAACAAATTAAAAATACACTAGAGGGATTTATAAAATATAATGAGCCTGGTGGTGGATATTATGGAGGGCATGTATTACATGGAGCACTGAGTGTGATGCATAAACAATGAATTTTGGAACACTGAAAAAAATTCAATTTAACTTAAAAAATTTTAAAAATAAAATATAATGAAAACTTACATGCCAACAAACTGGACAACCTAGAAAAAATTGATGAATTCCTAGAAACATATAACCTACCAAAACTGAAGCAGGAATAGAAAATTTGAAGAGACCAATTATTAGCAATGAAATAGAATTGGTATTCAAAAAATACCCAACAAAGTCCAGGACCAGATGGCTTGACAGGCAAATATAACCAAACATATACAGAAGAGTTAATATTTATTCTTCTCCAAACTATTCCAAAAATAGAATAAGAGCTTCCAAATTCATTGTATAAGGTGGGCATTGTCCTAGTATCCAAACCTGATTAAGACACAAACAAACAAACAAACAAAAGAAGGAGGAGGAGGAGGAAAAGGAGAACTGTAGGCCAATACCTGATGAACACAAGTGCAAAAATCTTCAACCAAATATTAGCAAACTGAATCCAACAATACATTTACAAAATCATTCACCGTGACCAAGTGGGGTTTAGTCCACAGATTCAAGGAGGGGTTCAATATTCATAAGTCAATGTGCTACATCACATGAACAAAGATAAAAACCATATGATCATTTCAATAGATGCAGTAAAAGCATGCAACAAAGTACAACATCATTCATGATAAAAAAAACCCTTCAACTACGTTCAGAGGAAACATACTTCAACATAACAAAGGCCATATATGAAACACCCACAGCTAACATCATACGCAGTTGAGGAAAAATGGAGAGCTTTCCCCTCTAAGATTAAGAGCCACACAAGGATGTCCACCCTCACCACTTTCATTCAACATAGTACTGGAAGTCCTAGCCATAGCAATCCTATAAGAATAAGAATCCAAACTGGTAAAGAAGTAAAACTTACTGTTTGCAGATGACATGATTGTGTGTGTGTGGGTGTGTATACATAACCCTTAAATCTCCACCAAAAATACCACTAGAACTGGTAAATGAATTCAGTAAAGCTGCAGGATACAAAAATCAATTTACAGAAATCCACTGCATTTCTATACACTAACAATGAAGCAACGGGAAGAGAAATCATGGAAGAAAATCCCTTTATAATTGGCCCCTAAATAATAAAATACCTAGGAATAAACTTAACCAAGGGATAAAAAACCTATACTCTGAAAACTCTAAAACACTGATGAAGGAAACTAAAGATGACATAAACAAATGGAAAGATATCCAAGCATGTGGATTAGGAAAACCAATATTATTAAACTGTACATACTACATAAAGCAATGTACGGATTTAATATAATCCCTAACTACATAACAATAGCATTTTTCATAGAACCAGAATAAGTTATCCTAAAATTTGTAGGAAACCACAAAAGATCCTGACTAGTCAAAACAATCAGGGCTGGGGTGGGGTGGCGGGTGTGGAATATACCTCAAAGTTAAAATAATCAAAACAGAATGGTATTGGCACAAAAACAGACACAAAGGTCAATAGAACAGAGTCCAGAAATAAACCTGTGTTTTTATAGCCAATTAATCTACAACAAAAGGAGGCAAAAATACACAATGGGAAAAAAGTCTAAACAAATGGTGTTGAGAAAAGTGGACAGCTACATGCAAAAGAATGAAACTGGATCACTTTCTTATATGAAACACAAAAATAAACTCAAAATGGATTAAATGCCTAAATGTGAGACCTGAAACCATAAAATGCCTAGAAGAAAACGTAGGAAGTAATTTCCTTGATACCAGCTGTAGAAGTATTTTTCTAGATATGTCTCCTCTGACAAGGGAAACAAAAGCAAAATTGAACTATTGGGAGTACACCAAAATAAAATGCTTTGGGCGCCTGGGTGGCTTAGTCGGTTAATCAGCTGCCTTCAGCTCAGTTCATGATCCCAGGGTGCTAGGATCAAGCCCTGTATGGGGCTCCCTGCTCAGCGGGGAGCCTGTTTCTCCTTCTCCCTCTGCCTGCTGCTCCCCCTACTCGTGCACTCTTTCTTTCTCTGTGAAATAAATAAATAAAATCTTTGGGAAAAAAAAAATCTTTTGCAGATCAAAGGAAATCCTCAACAAAACAAAAAGGCAAACTGCTGAATGGGAGAATAAATTTGCAAATAAAATCCAAAATATATGAAGAATTTATACAGTTCAACCCAAAAACAAAACAAAACAAAACACCCTTCAAATAATCCAATTTTTAAAATGGGTAGAAAAAACATGAATATTTTTTCCAAAGAAGACAGATGCCTAACATGTGAAAAGATACTCAACATCACTAATCATCAGAGCAGTGCCAACCAAAACCACAATGAGAGATCACCTTATACATGTCAGAATGGCTAAAAATAAAAAACACAAGATATAAATGTTGACAAGGATGCAGAGAAAAGAGAAACCCTGTTGCACTGTTGGTGGGAATCCAAAGGAAGCAGCCACTGTGGGAGCAGTAGGGAGGTTCCCCCCAAAATTGATACAATTGCCATATGGACTAGAACTTCCACTACTGTTTACCAAAGAAAACAAGAACACTAACTCAAAAACCCCTATGTTTATCATAGTGTCATTTACCACAGCCAAGATATGGAAGCAACCCAAGTGCCCATCAATAGATGAATGGATAAAGATATTACACACACACACACACACACACACACTTCCTCAGTCATGAAAAGAAAATAAAAATTGAATCTTGACATTTGCAACAACATGAATCAACCTAGAGGGTATAATGCTAAGTGAAATAAGTCAGATAAAGACAATTGCCGGAGCATTTCACTCATGTGAAATTTAAGGAACGGACAATGGAAAAAAAAAAAAAGACAAAAACACTTTTAAGTAGAACTGGTAGCTGCCAGAGAAGCGGTGGGGTGGGGTGGATGGGTGAAATGTGAAATAAAGATTAGGAGTACATTTATCTTGATGAGCACTGAGAAGTGTATGGAATGTTGAATTACATTGTACACTTGAAACTAATGTAACTATGAAACTAATGTACAAGTGTACAAGTAGTTTCAAGTGTACAATGTACACTTGAAACTAGTACATTGTACACTTGAAACTAATGTAACTAATGGAACTAATACAATTATTTTAATTATATTTGAATTTAAAAAAGAAAAAAGAGGGGTGCCTGGGTGGCTCAGTGGGTTAAAGCCTCTGCCTTCCGCTCAGGTCATGATCTCAGGGTCCTGGGATCGAGCCCCGCCTCGGGCGCTCTGCTCAGCGGAGGGCCTGTTTCCCCCTCTCTCTCTGCCTGCTTCTCTGCCTGCTTGTGATCTTTGTCAAATAAACAAACAAAATATTTTAAAAAAAGAAAAAAAAATACTTCCTTGCCTAAGGTCCTGTCCTCTCTCTGAGAAAAATTTGCATCTGCAGCCACACCAGACTGTCATTTACTCAGTTTCTGTTATTACAAGACCCTGTTATCCCCACAACCAGTTCTTTCACAGCATTGCCTCCCATCGATTCTGGTCTACAGAGAAGAGCTTCTCAGTGATGCTGGACATTTACTCACCAGAACATTTGATTTCTTCGGTGCATAGAGTGTCTTCTGGGGCTAGTGAGGTGTTTTTGTTTGTTTGCTTGTTTGTTTGACTTTACGTAGCATATCCACACTAGCATACCTATTTCTCTGAGCCTTTTTTGTCCCCTACCATGGTAATTCTAAAGTTTCTAGTCTGGTTCACTAATAAAGCAGGCCATAAAACCACCTCAGACTAAGGAACCCACTTTATGGAAAAAGAGGCATTTGCCCCCACAAACCCACTAATCCTATCATACTTACTATGCTACCCAGAAACTGCTGGCTTGATAAAACAACAAAAGAGCATTGGGAAGAAGTATCTGAGGCACCATCTTAGAGAAAATACCCTATAAGACATGGAGCCAGCCTCCAGGATGCAGTATGCCATCAGTCAATGACCGTTATGTTGCTGTTATATTCCCAATTCTTGGAAAACCCGTCAATAGAATAAGAGAGAAGCAGAAATTACCCCACTTACCCTCATTACCAGTGA